>NC_068438.1:34403241-34703241 GCF_023373465.1 Oncorhynchus keta | reverse complement strand
CTACTCCTCTCCCCTCTCCCTGTCCCCTCCTCTCTACTCCTCTCCCTGTCCCCTCCTCTCTCTCTCCCCTCTCCCTGTCCCCTCCTCTCTACTCCTCTACTCCTCTCCCTGTCCCCTCCTCTCTACTCCTCTCCCTGTCCCCTCCTCTCTACTCCTCTACTCCTCTCCCTGTCCGCTCCTCTCTCTCTCTCTCCCCTCTCCCTGTCCCCTCCTCTCTACTCCTCTCCCTGTCCCCTCCTCTCTACTCCTCTACTCCTCTCCCTGTCCGCTCCCTCTCTCTCTCTCCCTCTCCCTGTCCCCTCCTCTCTACTCCTCTCCCCTCTCCCTGTCCCCTCCTCTCTACTCCTCTCCCTGTCCCCTCCTCTCTCTCTCTCCCCTCTCCTTGTCCCCTCCTCTCTACTCCTCTCCCTGTCCCCTCCTCTCTACTCCTCTCCCTGTCCCCTCCTCTCTACTCCTCTCCCTGTCCGCTCCCTCTCTCTCTCTCCCCTCTCCCTGTCCCCTCCTCTCTACTCCTCTCCCTGTCCCCTCCTCTCTACTCCTCTACTCCTCTCCCTGTCCGCTCCTCTCTCTCTCTCCCCTCTCCCTGTCCCCTCCCTCTCTCCTCTCCCTCTCCCTGTCCCCTCCTCTCTACTCCTCTCCCTGTCCCCTCCTCTCTCTCTCTCTCCCCTCTCCCTGTCCCTCCTCTCTACTCCTCTCCCTGTCCCCTCCTCTCTCCTCTCCCTGTCCCCTCCCTCTCTCCTCTCTCCTCTCCCTGTCCCTCCCTCTCTCTCTCCCCTCTCCCTGTCCCCTCCTCTCTACTCCTCTCCCCTCTCCCTGTCCCCTTCTCTCTCCTCTCCCTGTCCCCTCCTCTCTACTCCTCTACTCCTCTCCCTGTCCCCTCTACTCCTCTCCCTGTCCCCTCCTCTCTACTCCTCTACTCCTCTCCCTGTCCGCTCCTCTCTCTCTCCAGTCTCCTTTGCTGTGCTGATCCCTCGTCTGGACCTGGTCATCTCCCTGGTGGGTGCCGTGTCCAGCAGTGCCCTGGCCCTGGTCTTCCCCCCCCTGGTGGAGCTCATCACCTTCTCAGACCGACCGCTGAAGCCAGCCATGTTAGTCAAGGACCTTGTCATCGCTGTGGTGGGCTTCATAGGGTTCCTGGCTGGGACCTATGTCACCCTGGCCGAGATTGTCTCCCCAGAAGAGCCTCCGGAGGTCATCAGGGAGGCAGCTCAGAACCTGACTGTTGCTGCTGCTACTGCTGTGGCTGGGGCCTTGGGGTTGTCTGAGGAGCTAGGTGGGAACTGGACCACACCTACTGCTGCTGTGACCTTGGGATGACCTTAAAATGACCTGTAGTCATAGCTCCTAGGGCAGCAGGAGATTAAATGACGAGCAGACAATGTGTTCACTTACAGATTGTTTTTCATATGGTTGCTGGATCCTTGTTTTGTCAAATCTATAGAAAATGAAATGGACAGCATAGTCCCTGAGCATAGTCCCTGACAACGATCTGACAGGAATGCTCGAGTGTCCTTCCGCACAGTGTAGTCATTGGAACATGAAAAAGTAGAACCAAACACACATCTTAGAAACATAGGAAAGACACTGTACTGTACACAGCCCTAACCACATAGAACCCTTTCATATGGATGTAATGGACTGCGCAGACATAAGAACAACATTTGTGGCACACACACAAGCGTAAACATCCCCAGCTAGCTTATCCCACTCATCACCAGTTCAGCACGTTGCCCCGCAGTGATCAGAGTTCTCTCTCCATCTCCAGCTGAGCAGTGTGACATTTCCACTGTCTAATCTCTATCAGAGGGGAACATCTCATCAAAAACCAATTCATGAATGTATGATGTAGCAGGGAAACAAGAGTCCTTCTATATGCAGGTCCCACAGAACATCATCTGAAACCAGATTCTCCTTCTTGTATTGTTGGTGATTCAGTAACCTCTGATATGGTTTTTCAACCCTAGGGGAGTGGGGCCTGTAGCCGCTATCAATTCTTATGATAAATGTTCCCCCCTAGCTGCTCGACTCCCTTCGGGCTGCCGCGCAGATGAAATATCAGCCCACGCAGAGAAGCACGAGATTGAACTCAACTTTCTACAGTATTCCTCTTTAGTTAACACCATCAACGTTTCACACTACTGTGGGAATTTTGCTCGAATCAACGCAATATTAGCCACTTTCAATGTAACATACCGAAACAAAACGAGCTATGCAAGATGTAGTATGCAAAACTAACTGTGCAAGAGATTTTCTTTTAGGCAGAGCGCATTGGAATAGGATTCTATAGAATTGACATGAATAACTCAGGCCCATACGCTACACAGACCGGTGCACCATAACCAATCAGAGCTGCAGAAGGCCTATATGCAAATAGCTATTGCCATATATGGATCTGTGCCATTCAGTTTGAACTGGACAGCATGAGCGGTATTGAGTAGATGTTTTTGTTTTGAGATCAAAGCGAGAACTGCATGTAGCCACCTTTGCACATTTGTTCATATTCTTTGCTGGTTAACGAGTTATTAGCACATTTTTAGTCAACAATCAGGGAGTGGTTGCTTCCTACATGAACACAAAATGCATTTCTGGTCATCTTTGAAAAGCAAGTCAAGTAAATAGCTTTTTTTTGTCTTAAAGGGGAAGTGTTGTATTTTGAGACGGTTTTGAATACGCTAAATAACCAGTAGGCAGAGGTTAGCATCATTTGTCTGATTCTCTGTAATAGTGGTATGGGAATAATAATCAATTGTATTTTGTAAAGTGGTTTCTTGCATCAAACAACACAACCTTTTCAGTCATCTCGCATGTTTAAAAAAAAAAGTCTCATGCAATGTACATTGAACACCACACATTGGCTGTGACTAGGCTGAATGAAAGAACAGCTATTTCCATGTTAAAATGTTATGGGATGCATTTTTCTCCATTGTTTTGATGGTAGGCCACTCTGGTAGACCTTCAGTAGGATCAAATAGCCACTGTAGCCTACTTGGCCACTGTTAAAAGTGTAACTTAAAGCGGGTACAGCTTCAGTGTTCACAATAAACTTGCGCCGGAAATTGCACAGAATTTTCACAATGTTCAAGTTTGCACTCAGCAGACCTGAAATTTGCTCAGTGTTGGAAGGGAACATTGATTATGATCGACAACAACCTTTCAGATCTGCTGTTACGATCCTCAATTCTGGCTTCAACTTTGACTCATCTGCCCTGGGCTCTTTGTGTACCTCCGACCCAATCTTCTGGCTACCCAAGTGAAAACACAGGTGAAAACGAAGCAGGAGAGCGTGCGTCCTGGTGAGACTCAGGCGACGGGAAAACCGGCCTTGCAGCTTTGTCTTCTGGTTTAGTGTCTGTAGGAGCTATACAGATAGGAACACTATCGAAAACCAAGAGACTCGGAGCCTTGCCCCTTCATTCCCTGCCCCATTTTCTAGACTTTTTTTTTGACTCCCCAAGGTCGAGCTCTACAGACACGTAGGAATAACATTAATATACCCTTTTACAGGCACATACACTTTCTCATAGACAAATCAATCAAGGCTCTTTCATATGTACATTGTGAAGTTTAGATAACATTATAGATGCCTGCTGTTGGCAACTAAGATGTGTTTTTGGCGACCTGTCTACTGGGGCTATATTTAACCATGACTCAACCAAGACTCAATTATCAAAGACCTTCCAGGCTGCTCCCTGTGGCAGTATCTTCCAACACAGCAATATGATGTATATATATTTATAGATATAGGAGAAAACAATGTTTAACACTGAAATGTCTGTCTGTTCAATAATGATACAGTAGAACTCAGCGATGTCAGGAAGGAAGCCTTAACTGATGAGAGGGAACCCACTGGGCAAAAACTGCTTAAATCAATGTAGTTTCCATGTCATTTCAACAACAACAATGCAATGTGAATGTTGATGTTGAACTGACATCTGTGCCCAGTGGGAAGGCTGTGATTGGCTTCCTCTATGAGATTGACAATGAAAAGACCCACATCATTCCATATCCATTGGTTTGTTAGTATGTTTACCGGAGTGAGTGGTTGGTTCTGTCAGTGTATCACATGATCACTATCTCCTCTATTCCATTTCACTGCCTCTCAACCGACCATTCTACATGATCATGTCATAGCTTTAGGTGTCCAATTTGTCCCTCAGGATTTTCTAAAGTCGTCAATGGTAATGATATTGTTCCGTCCATTTAATCAGTAATCAGTACAGGTCATATGCAGCGTCCGCACACTAGTGAATTTATGGTGCAATAAAGTAACTACTACCTGGTAATAACTCAACCTCCGCTCCCTATTACCGTCCGACGACCTCTGTCCGACGCTGCTACGTTATAAAACCTTTAATGCTCAAGTCTTCATTATATCTCATTTGTTGCTCTGCCGTTCAACCTAAGTGTTAGTGTCAGACGGTGTTAAGCAACGTCACAGGGCTCCAACAGTCTTTTCCACACAACACCAACGTCACAGGGCTCCAACAGTCTTTTCCACACAACACCAACGTCACAGGGCTCCAACAGTCTTTTCCACACAACACCAACGTCACTCAAGACACGCTCAATAACACTCTTGGTTTGTTCTGAGGGTGTCCTCCAGCGAGTTCCCCAATTAAACCAACATAATCCTAGCTGATCGGTGATGATGGCCGTTAGATGGTACGCTAACACTTCAAGCTAACTTCTAAAAGAACATCATCCGCTCCTCTCACAGGTACCATGCACCAATATGTATTAATGACTTGTTTTGCACATTCATCGTATTTCGTCTTACATGGATGAGTTCCTCACCACCACTGCCGAATCCCGCCTAGACGTTCTAAAATGATTTCCTTTGTTGTGCCTTAAAGACATCAATTTATCCCTGTTCTGTTCGTGGAGAAACCTTTTCAGTTGGAGCAAAGTGGAGGATGACAAATAAAAGTCTCTCTCGCTGCATATTGATAACCAATGAGGAGTAGGAGTGTAAGGGTTGACAACAGACTACAGTTTTTACCACATCTTCCAAATATATTTCTATTATAAAGTTTCCTTCTGACAAAAATGTTTAAGTTGTGTACCTTCGAAACGGTCCAACAAAGTTGTTTCCTTTTTTGACTTATAACTTACTCCTTTTCCAAGCTGGAATGTTTTGTCTTTAGAAGGTGGTGGTACCTATGGGTGGTAATAGGATCATTGCAGTTATAAGACTAGGATATATTCAGGTGGGGATCATACCGGGGTGGCAGGTAGCCTGGTGAGTAAGGAGAGGTTGCTGAATCAAGTTCCCGAGCCGACAAGGTAAAAATCTGTCATTTTGCCCCTGAGCAAGGCAGTTAACCCACAACAACAGTTGTTCCCCGGGCACCGACAATGTGGATGTCGATTAAGGCAGACACCTCGCACCTCTGATTAAGAGGGGTTGGGTTAAATGCCAAAGACACATTTTTGAATGCATTGTTGTACAACTGACTAGATAATCCCTTTACTTTGTATCATGTGAGGATATACACTGAATATATACACTGAGTATACCAAACATTAGGAACACCTTAATATTTCATTTTTTTAAAAACTTTTTAACATCTACATTGATTTGAAGTGGATTTAACAAGTGACATTAATCATAGCTCTCACCTGGATTCACCTGGTCAGTCCATGTCATGGAAAGAACAGGTGCTAATGTTTTGTACTCTCAGTGTATATCATGTACCACCTTTATTATGAATTCAACCGATGTAACACACGTTATTATGGTTGAATAAATTAACATAGATTTACTGAGGAAAGACATTGTATTCTGTCCATTATTCTGGTCATGGTAAGGTCATGAGTAGGATGTGTCTGCCTTCAACTGAACTAGGTGAGAGACGTTACCTACTCTGGATGAGAGTCTGCTAAATGTCTCAAATGTAAAAAGATGAATACGGTATCTAACAGGATAAGGTATTGTGTTATGAAGTGGTGCACTGTGTGTGAATGCTGAATAGGACATTAGTAAAGGCTGTTGGTTGTGTGGAGGGTTTGTATGGTACAGCATGCTTTGGAGGGCATTAGTGCCGTTAAAAGTTTTGGGTTGGAACGCTGATCGCTGGCAGAGCCACTTATATCTGCAGGTCAGGCAGCCCTCTGTTTTCATTTACATTACATTTAAGTAATTTAAGTTCCCATCATGCCACAGTGTAAGCACACACCTCGCGCTGTGCTGGGAGCCTTCACACACCACTGTGTAATATTATTCAAGAGGTCTGACCACCAGGGAAATCACTCACACTGTCAGAGCTCTCTCTGCCTACCTCTCCTCTGCTCTGTCCAACAGCGGAGTAGAGGAGATCTGTCACACACACACTTTCCCTTAGTCAGTCTCACACACTCACACTGTCAGAGCTCTCTCTGCCTACCTCTCCTCTGCTCTGTCCAACAGCGGAGTAGAGGAGATCTGTCACACACACACTTTCCCTTAGTCAGTCTCACACACTCACACTGTCAGAGCTCTCTCTGCCTACCTCTCCTCTGCTCTGTCCAACAGCGGAGTAGAGGAGATCTGTCACACACACACTTTCCCTTAGTCAGTCTCACACACTCACACTGTCAGAGCTCTCTCTGCCTACCTCTCCTCTGCTCTGTCCAACAGCGGAGTAGAGGAGATCTGTCACACACACACTTTCCCTTAGTCAGTCTCACACACTCACACTGTCAGAACTCTCTCTGCCTACCTGTCCTCTGCTCTGTCCAACAGCGGAGTAGAGGAGATCTGTCACATACACACTTTCCCTTAGTCAGTCTCACACACTCACACTGTCAGAACTCTCTCTGCCTACCTGTCCTCTGCTCTGTCCAACAGCGGAGTAGAGGAGATCTGTCACACACACACTTTCCCTTAGTCAGTCTCACACACTCACACTGTCAGAACTCTCTCTGCCTACCTGTCCTCTGCTCTGTCCAACAGCGGAGTAGAGGAGATCTGTCACACACACACTTTCCCTTAGTCAGTCTCACACACTCACACTGTCAGAGCTCTCTCTGCCTACCTCTCCTCTGCTCTGTCCAACAGCGGAGTAGAGGAGATCTGTCACATACACACTTTCCCTTAGTCAGTCTCACACACTCACACTGTCAGAGCTCTCTCTGCCTACCTCTCCTCTGCTCTGTCCAACCGCGGAGTAGAGGAGATCTGTCACACACACACTTTCCCTTAGTCAGTCTCACACACTCACACTGTCAGCTCTCTCTGCCTACCTGTCCTCTGCTCTGTCCAACAGCGGAGTAGAGGAGATCTGTCACACACACACTTTCCCTTAGTCAGTCTCACACACTCACACTGTCAGCTCTCTCTGCCTACCTGTCCTCTGCTCTGTCCAACAGCGGAGTAGAGGAGATCTGTCACATACACACTTTCCCTTAGTCAGTCTCACACACACTGTCAGCTCTCTCTGCCTACCTCTCCTCTGCTCTGTCCAACCGCGGAGTAGAGGAGATCTGTCACACACACACTTTCCCTTAGTCAGTCTCACACACAGTCTCTCTCATCTACACACAGAAACACTGTAACTCGCTTTGTATTGATTGGCAGCTGGTCAAATTTGAATTTGGGCTACTTATTTGATAACTCCAGAGGAACACTGGGCCTATTCAAACAGAGGGTGTGTGTGGGTGGGTGGGCGTGTGCCTGTGTGTTCGTGTGCAGGCTTGTGTGTGTATGTGCTGCTGGGGAAACACAGAGTGCATGTTTGGAAGAGATATACGGTCTTAAACAGTCAGAAACACACTGCCTGCCTCTCAAGGAAAATCTATTTACAGTGGAATATACTTTATACCTCAGTTAAATGAATCTAGAGCGACATTAAGCCTAACACTGTTCAGCAGGCTCTTACAGCTGGGCCACTTAGGCTCTGATTTGGCAATTCTTTGTTCAGTATATCACTTTAGAATTCCTCCCTTCTTCCTCCCCCATGCCACACCATGTTTTCAAGAAAACAGATTTTTTTCTGTTGGCTTAGCGAAGGAAAGTAATACATCCTAACCTACAAACTGTCTATAAGGAACTATACCAGTCGGTCAAATTATGCTCCACTGTGATGTGGAAACTGGAAATCAATAATATGCTTAACACTATCTCCAATGTAAATCCTTTAGGTGTTTTTAAATAGAATAATGTTCTGTGGTGCAAAGGCTTTCACTATATTCAGATGAGCATATTGATGGATATCCATCGTGGTTGGCACTCAACTCTATTTTGGTTTCTCCCTTTTTTTGTGTGCAAACGGTGAACAATGCCTGCACTAGAGTTGGTAATGAGGTCTGCAATCCCATCCCCAGCTTCTTCCATTCATAATTTACATTAGTAATTTCTCTGTGCTCGTCCAGTGATAACAGCTGGAGGTTATGAAACTGAGCTGGAGATTCTTATTAAGGCAGCTTTCCTAACTCTGCTCCCTCTAGAGCTGTGTAGTGTATGTGTGTCATTTTCATTAGGATCCCCATTAGCTAATGCCGTAACGCTAGCTAATCTTCCTGGGGTCCAACACCAATTAACAAGACATTACAAACAACCACAAATCAAGACTTCACAAACATTCAACAAGTAGACAATACGGACAATTGAAATACCTGACAGGAAACACATTTAACACTCAGTTGATGCTTTCTATTTCCTGTCCAGTCATATGGTCAATCACATTAGATGTTCTTTTATTTTTTCTTGTGTGTGTGTGTGTGTGTGTGTGTGTGTGTGTGTGTGTGTGTGTGTGTGTGTGTGTGTGTGTGTGTGTGTGTGTGTGTGTGTGTGTGTGTGTGTGTGTGTGTGTGTGTGTGTGTGTGTGTGGACTCTGCTCATCCATGAGCTTTGGGTAATCACTGAAGATTTGTCAGCAGATTATTTTTCTCAGAATCAGCAGAGACACGAGGTGTGTGGAAAACTAGAAAATTCAAATAGACTGAGCTGACTTGGGTGTCTTAATCAAACCATGTCTATCTATATGCAGATTATTTCTGGGGATGGACATGCTATTTCCAGCCTCTATCCCTGCCCATCCACATAAAATAAGAACTGCCGGATATAGGCTGCATAGAGCATGGCAGGACATTGACCTCTAAAATATTTAATAGTATGCATATTAGTGGTAATTTCAGAAATACATTCCCAGGACCTCGTCGTATTGATTATCAACCACTGGCCAGTTGATTATTTTATGTAGCGATCACAATGGTTTCATTGGGGTTGTGGTGAGTCAGTGACTGACATGGCATATTAATCAATTCTAAAATGGAGTTCAGAACTCTCCTACTTTCTGCCTCATTCTTCATCAGCATTACTACCGTCACATCTATAAGCGGTGTCTGTCCACCATGGGGTTAATGTGGTCATGGATCTGAAAGCGTCTCTTTTTACCCCTTCTTCCAGGTCCTGCGGTAATGCCAATTGATCACCTTATTGACTATGACACTCTCACTATCAGCCTCCCGTAATCACTTTGTCGATTCCTGACCCTACGATTGTCCTTGTGAGACCTTACAGTGCTCCAGAGAGTGGCTCCAAGCCAAAGCTGGCTGTTTCTGCTTCTTCAGCCAAATAAAGGGTTGAGGTTCTCGCCTGCCACCCCTCACCAGTCGGTCAGGTCTGGAGGTGAGCTTGAGATGGAAGGCATTCCCTCCCTTATTGTGTTGTCAGCGTTTTGCGGCGGTGCAGAGATGCCAAGGTTGTAGTGGGGAAATGCCATGCTTAAAGGGAAATGTTTCCACCCATCTCTCCCCTCTGGCTTCATTAAGCCTGCTCAGTCTCATTCATATGGAAGCTAATGCCCCAGCATCTGAGAGGCCAACACTCTGATCCCTGAAGAGAAGCAGAGTGATGGTGCAGCTGGCAGATATACAAAGAGCAAGAGGGGAAAGAGGGCGAGAGAAAGAAAAACACTTACAGAGAGTCCTGGGGAGAGCCACACATACAATGTTTGCACCAGACCTGGGCAGAAAATAGTTATTTTGTAGTTTATTTGAAAATATCAACTCTTTTAAGGCTTGATGTAGTTAATATAGAGTTTCAACTTAAAATTAAACTGTTTTCTTTGATATTCAAATACATGTCTCAGAAAAACTAATATTTGAACGTTTTTTGAATACCTCTCAGAAAACCCAATAATATTTGAAGGTATTTGAATATATCCAAGTTATTTTTGAAAATTTGAAATATTTGAATTTGATGGCTGCCAGATATTTGATAAAGAACCAAAAACAACAACAGTTTGTTGAATTAGTCTAAATATATGATAATTTGCACATGGGTTGGAGGGCTCTTAAATATGAATCTTAATATAGCCTATAGCCTAGATTGATATACTTTTGGAACATGGAATCACCTCAACATTAGAGCAGACACCTCACTTTTGCAACTTCAAAATGAATAGTAAATATATTATCATAATGAGTGACATAAGGGAATGCAGTAACACTTGAAATCAAGAAATTCTACGTGTCTTTACTTTGTGCTTATTACAATCTTCGTATAAATTTTGTATATTTTTAATCTCAATTTCCATCTACAGACTGAATATACTCTTCTGCAACCCGCCTCACCCAATGTGGTACGGATCTGCTATTTTTTATACATTAGAACTGGAACCCCCATCAGAAGCTAGCCAGCGAACTAGCTAGTAGTCATTTAGCCACTGCTAGCGGTCTTCACCGTTAACTCCGACATCAGCCAGCCTCAGCCCTGTCAATTCCTGCCAGTCTGCTCAGCGCGATATCAACCCAGAGCATATCGGACAGCTTTTTCTCCACATCTCCAGATTCCTACCGCAAGCTCTGAACCTTTACACCGGATCTTTGCAGCTAGCTTGCTGCTATCCGAGTGGCTACTCCTGGCTAACGTCTCTGTCCCGAAGCAAGCACCAATTAGCCTGGAGCTAGGCCTATCTTCCTGCTACCCGAAGAGGTCCATCAGCCAATTCTTGGGCTACAATACCTCTTTTGCCAATTGGCCTGGACCCTTTACTGCAGACACGGAGCCCCGCCGATCCATCACGACTGGTCTGCCGATGTAAACTTCCGAGGGGGTTTCAACAGGTTCTTCAATTGCGACGTACCCCGGAGGCCCATCTACTAGTCTGCTATCCCCGGCCCGCTGGCTGTCTGAATCGCCGTGTCTCCAGCTCGCCTAGCTACTCACCGGACCCTATGATCACTCGACTACACATGCCTCTCCCTAATGTCAATATGCCTTGTCTATTGCTGTTTTGGTTTGTGATTATTGTCTTATTTCACTGTAGAGCCTCTAGCCCTGCTCAATATGCCTTAGCTAGCCCTGTGGCCTCACCTGGCTTAAATGGTGCCTCTAGAGACACAACCTCTCTCATTGTCACTCAATGCATAGGTTTACCTCCACTGTACTCACATCCTACCATACCCTTGTCTGTACATTAGGCCTTGAATTTATTCCTCGTTGCCCAGAAATCTGCTCCTTTTACTCTCTGTTCCGAACGCACTAGACGACCAGTTCTTATAGCCTTTAGCCATACTTTTATCCTACTCATCGTCTGTTCCTCTGGTGATGTAGAGGTTAACCCAGGCCCTGCAGCCCCCAGCACCACTCCCATTCCCCAGGTCCTCTCATTTGTTGACTTCTGTAACCGTAAAATCCTTGGTTTCAGCACAATCTGCCAACTCTAATGTCCTAGTTGTGTGTGAATCCTGGTTTAGGAAGGACACCAAAAATCCTGAAATTTCCATCCCTAACTATAACATTTCCCAACAAGATAGAACTGGCAAAGAGGGCGGCTTGCAATCTACTACAGAGATAACCTGCAGAGGTCTGTCATACTATCCAGGTCTGTGCCCAAACAATTTGAGCTTCTACTTTTAAAAATCCACCTTTCCAGAAACAAGTCTCTCACCGTTGCTGTTTGCTATAGACCACCTTCTGTCCCCAGCTGTGCCCTGGACACCATATGTGAATTGATTGCCCCCCCATCTATCTTCAGAGTTCGTACTGTTTGGTGACCTAAACTGGGACATGCTTAACACCCCAGCCACCCAACAATCTAAGGTAGATTCCCTCAATTTCACACAAATTATTTAGGATCCTACCAGAAAAATCCTAAATTCGTAACCATGGGCACCCTCTTAGATATCATCCTGACCAATTTGCCCTCTAAATAAACCTCTGCTGTCTTCAACCAGGATCCCAGCGATCACTGCCTCATTGCCTGCATGCGTAATGAATCCGTTGTCAAACGACCACCACTCACCTAAAACACATCAGCGAGCAGGCCTTTCTAATCGACCTGGCCCGGGTATCCTGGAAGGATATTGACCTCATCCCATCAGTAGATCCAAACTGTTATAGACCTATATCCATCCTGCCCTGCCTTTCTAAAATCTTCGAAAGCCAAGTTGACAAACAGATCCCCGACCATTTCGAATCCTACCGTACCTTCACCACTATGCAATCTGGATTCCAAGCTGGTCATGGGTGCACCTCAGCCACGCTCAAGGTCCTAAACGATATCATAACCGCCATCAATTGAAGACAATACCGTCTTCATCGACCTGGCCAAGGCTTTCGACTCTGTCAATCAACGCATTCTTATCAGCAGACTCAATAGCCTTGGCTTCTCAAATGACTGCCTCACCTGGTTCACCAACTACTTCTCAGATAGAGTTCAGTGTGTCAAATCGGAGGGCCTGTTGTCCGTAACTCTGGCAGTTTCTATGGGGGTGCCACAGGGTTCAATTCTCGGGCCAACTCTTTTTTCTGTATCTATCAACGATGTCACTCTTGCTGCTGGTGATTCTCTGATCCACCTCTACGCAGACAACACCATTCTGTATACATCTGGGCCGCCTTTGGACACTGTGCTAACAAACCTCCAATCGAGCTTCAATGCCATACAACACTCCTTCCGTGGCCTCCAGCTGCTTTTAAATTCTAGTAAAACTAAGTGCATGCTCTTCAACCGATTGCTGCCCGCACCCTCCCGCCCGACTATCATCACTACTCTGGACGGTTCTGACTTAGAATATGTGGACAACTACAAATACCTAGGTGTCTGGTTAGACTGTAAACTCTCCTTCCAGACTCACACTAAGCATCTCCAATTCCATTTTGCCACAAAGCATCCTTCACTCAGGCTGCCAAACATACCCTCGTAAAACTGACTATCCTACCGATCCCTGACTTCAGCGATGTCATTTACAAAATAGCCTCCAACACTCTACTCAGCAAACTGGATGTAGTCTATCACAGTGCCATCAGGGATTGTCACCAAAGCCCCATATTTTACCCACCACTGAGACCCGCACTACATATTCATTGCCAAACCCACTGGTTCCAGGTCATCTATAAGTTTTTGCTAGGTAAAGCCCTGCCTTATCTCAGCTCACTGGTCACCATAGCAACACCCACCCATAGCACGCGCTCCAGCAGGTATATGTCACTGGTCATCCCCAAAGCCAACACTTCCTTTGGCCGCTTTTCATTCCAGTTCTCTGCTGCCAATGACTGGAACGAATTGCAAAAATCACTGAAGCTCTCTAACTTTAAGCATCAGCTGTCAGAGCAGCTTACCGATCACTGTACCTGTACAAAGCACATCTGTAAATAGCACACCCAACTACCTCATCCACAGATTGTTACTTATCCTCTTGCTCTTTTGCACCCCAGTATCTCTACTTGCACATCACCATCTGCAAATCTATCACTCCAGTGTTAATGCTAAATTGTAATTATTTTGCCTCTATGTCCTATTTATTGCCTTACCTCCCTACTCTTCTACATTTGCACACATTGTACATAGATTTTTCTATTGTGTTATTGACTGTACGTTTGTTTATGTGTAACTCTGTGTTGTTGTTTTTGTCGACACTGCTTTGCTTTATCTTGGGCAGGTCACAGTTGTAAATGAGAACTTTTTCTCAACTGGCCTACCTGGTTAAATAAAGGTGATAAAAATAAACAATAGCAACGTTGTTGTTACATAGGACTTTGGAAATTGCTTAATAAATGCATAATAATGGAGTTATTACATAAGTGGAATAAGGAACAGTCACCATCCCTCTTGTGTACAGTAGTTGAACACTCAGCTCATTGCTATGCAATTAAAATGCAATTACCAAATTATTATGTAATAACATGCTAATAAAATGTTGCTCCAAATGTACAGTTTAATTGAACAGTCACAATAACAGTTTAATGTTAAGTTTTACTGAGAATGCTAACAGTAACAAAGTATGGCTATTATGTTCTGAAAGGACACTAAATATCCCAAAACTGCCTTCTTAAATCATCTACAGCCAAGGTAGGTCGAAAATCATGTTAGTTTTGTTATCAGAGTAAACTATCCCTTTAAAGATGGTATAGTGTGTGTTTGAAAAATGAACATTTCCCCTCAGATGGACAAAGAGGTTTGAAGTTTATACAAAATCATCATTTCTTGGGATCTGTGTTCAAATAGTTTTAAAAAGTAGTCACTTTTTGGGATCTGTGTTCAAATAGTTTTAAAAAGTAGTCACTTTCTGAAATCTGTTTTCAAATAGTTTTAATAAGTAGTCCTTTTTGGGGGATCTGTGTTCAAATAGTCTTCCTAAGTTGTCACTTTCTGAGAACTATATTCAAATCAACTCAGCAAAAAAAGAAATGTCCTCTCACTGTCAACTGCATTTATTTTTAGCAAACTTAACATGTGTAAATATATGTATGAACATAACAAGATTCAACAACTGAACAAGTTCCACAGACAGAAATGGAATAATATGTAATAATGTTTCCCTGAACAAAGGGGGGTTCAAAATCAAAAGTAAGTCAGTATCTGGTGTGGCCACCAGCTGCATTAAGTACTGCAGTGCATCTCCTCCTCATGGACTGTCCCAAATTTGCCAGTTCTTGCTGTGGGTTCTTGCTGTACCCCACTCTTCCACCAAGGCACCTGCAAGTTCCCTAGCCCTCACCAGATGTGCTCAATGGGATTGAGATCTGGGCTCTTCACTGGCCATGGCAGAACACTGACATTCCTGTCTTGCAGGAAATCACGCACAGAACGAGCAGTATGGCTGGTGGCATTGTCATGCTGAAGGCTCATGTCAGGATGAGCCTGCAGGATGGGTACCACATGAGGGAGGAGGATGTCTTCCCTGTAACGCACAGCGATGAGATTACCTTGAATGACAACAAGCTCAGTCAAATGACGCTGTGACACACCGCCTCAGACCATGACGGAGCCACCACCTCCAAATCGATCCCACTCAAGAGTACAGGCCTTGGTGTAATTCTCATTCCTTCGACGATAAACGGGAATCCGACCATCACCCCTGGTGAGACAAAACTGTGACTCGTCAGTGGAGCACTTTTTGCCAGTCCTGTCTGGTGCAGTGACAGTGGGTTTCTGCCCATAGGCGACATTGTTTCCGGTGATGTCTGGTGAGGACCTGCCGTACAACAGGCCTACGAGACTAGCCTCTCTCAGCCTATTGCGGACAGTCTGAGCACTGATGGAGGGATTGTGCGTTCCAAGTGTAACTCGGGCAGTTGTTGTTGCCATCCTGTACCTGTCCCGCATGTGTGAATTTCGGATGTACCGATCCTGTGCAGGTGTTGTTACACGTGGTCTGCCACTGCGAGGACGATCCGCTGTCCTTCCTGTCTCCTTATAGTGCGGTCTTAGGCGTCTCACAGTACGGACATTGCATTTTTTTGCCCTGGCCACATTTGCAGTCCTCATGCCTCCTTGCAGCATGCCTAAGGCACGTTCACACAGATGAGCAGGGACCCTGGACATCTTTCTTTTGGTGTTTTTCAGAGTCAGTAGAAAGGCCTCTTTGGTGTCCTAAGTTTTCAGAACTGTGACCTTAATGGTCTACCGTCTGTAAGCTGTTAGTGTCTTAACGACCGTTGCACAGGTGCATGTTCATTAATTGGGCATGGGAAACAGTGTTCAAAGCCTTTACAATGAAGATCTGTGAAGTTATTTGGATTTTTACTAATTATCTTTGAAAGACAGGGTCCTGAAAAAGGGATGTTTCCTTTTTTGCTGAGTTTAGTTTTAATAAGTAGTCATTTGACTCCATTCAAACTGTTTTAAATAAGCAGTCATTTTTTGGGGATCTGTATTTAAATAGTCGTAGTCACCTCCACAAAGCATAGTTATAGGTCTTCCACGTCTTGTTTGTACCTCTTATTTTCCAAGAAGGATTAAGCCATGGAAGAATATACAAGACGATTTCTGCAAGACTTGTAAATTATTAGCCGAACTGGGCCCGAGACATTTTTTTTTAAATTTAATTTTACCTTTATTTAACTAGGCAAGTTAGGAACAAATTCTTATTTTCAATGATGGGCTAGGAACAGTGGGTTGACTGCCTTGTTCAGGGGCAGAACGACAGGTTTTTACCTTGTCAGCTCTGGGATTTGATTTTGTAACCTTGCGGTTACTAGTCCAAAGCTCTAACCACTAGGCTACTTGCCGCCCCAAGTTAAGGTACTTGGACTTTCTGAGCCAGATAGACGACACCTTTTGAGTAGCTGTCGTCTGCATAGCCTGCCCTGGGGGACTATTCATCTCAGCCTGGCTCTGTGCTGTGTGTCCTGTGCTGGACAGACACACACACACACACAGTGCCCTGAGCTGGGCAGGGTTAAAATTCCTTCTCTGTCAGTAAAATCTAATCTAATCTGCTGGTCCAGATGACTTCTGCCTTAATTGCCTTGCCTTGCATAAGGAACTTTACACTAAGTAGAGGGAATTACTCAGCCGTTGCATAAGCTATTATAGCGAAGGGGCAGAGAGGATAGCGATGGGGGCAAACCCTGTTCTCTCTCTGGCCTCTCTCTGGCAGCCTGTCATACATTGGTTCCCTCAGGCTCAGACTCCACACGGTCATGTATATAAATCCTGGCCACTGAGAAATGTTAAAAATATATTCACAGTACCAGTCAAAAGGACAGACTTACTCATTGAAGGGGTTTTCTGTATGTTACTATTCTCTACATTGTAGAATAATAGTGAAGACATCAAAGATATGAAATAACACATATGGAATCGGAGTAACCCAAAAAAGTGTTAAACAAATCAAAATATATTTTATATTTGAGATCCCTCAAAGTAGCCACGCCATCACACCTCCTCCATGCTTCACGGTGGGAACCACACATGTGGAGATCATACATTCACCAAATCTGCGTCTCACAAAGACACAGCGGTTGGATACAAAAATCTCAAATTTGGATCAGTCCAAAGGACAGATTTCCACCGGTCTAACGTCCATTGCTTGTGTTTCGTGGCCCAAGCAAGTCTCTTCTTATTATTGGTGTCCTTTAGTAGAGGTTTCTTTGCAGTAATTCAAAGGCCAGATTCACACAGTCTCCTCTGAACAGTTGATGTTGAGATGTGTCTATTACTTGAACTCTGTGAAGCATTTATTTGGGCTGCAATCTGAGGTGCAGTTAACTCCAATTAACTTATCCTGGGTCTGGGTCTAACATGACACTCGGCGAGACCCAAATGCAGACACAGGAGGCAGATGGTTGGAGATTAAGATGTTTTTTTATTTATTTTCTCCCCAATTTTGTGGTATCCAATTGTTAGTAGTTACTATCTTATCTCATCGCTACAACTCCAGTACGGGCTCGGGAGAGATGAAGGTCGAAAGTCATGCTGTCACGCCCTGGCCTTAGTTATCTTTGTTTTCTTTATTACTTGGTTAGGTCAGGGTGTGACATGAGGGATTTATGTGTTTTGCCTGGTCTAGGGTTTTGTATGTTTATGGGCGGGTACCTTTCTAGGTAGTTTTGTATGTTTATGAATGCCTAGATTGGTTCTCAATTAGAGGCAGCTGTCTGTCGTTGTCTCTGATTGGGAACCATATTTAGGCAGCCATGTTCTTTGGGTATTTTGGGGTGATTGTTTCCGCTTCTGTGTTTGTTTCGCCACACAGGACTGTTTCGGTTTTCACATTTGTTATTTTTGTATTTTGTAGTGTTCTCGTTTGTCGTCTATATTAAAGATTTTGAACACTAACCACGCTGCAATTTGGTCCTCCTCTCCTTCCCAGGAAGAAAACCGTTACACATGCGTCCTCCGAAACACAACCCAACCAAGCCGCACTGGTGGCACAGGCTCTGATGGCACAGCTAGCACTGCGATGCAGTGCCCTAGACCACTGCACCACCCGGTAGGCTTATTAAGATGTTTAATAAATCCAAAGGGAATAGGCAAAAGAATGTTCGTGGACAGGCAAAAGGTCATAACCAGATCAGAGTCCAGGTGAAACAGATCAGGGTGTGACAGGGTCTTCCTTTCCTGTGGCGGTACTCATGAGAGCCAGTTTCATCATAGCGCTTGACGGTTTTTGAAATGTTCTTGAAATGTTCCGTATTGACTGACCTTCATATCTTAAAGTAATGCTGAACTGTCGTTTCTCCTTGCTTATTGAGCTGTTCTTGACATAATATGGACTTGGTATTTTACCAAATAGGGCTATCTTCTATATACCACCCCTACAACATAACTGATTGGCTCAAACTCATTAAGAAGGAAAGAAATCCACAAATGAACTTCTTAGGGATAGCACCATTTCTTTCAATTTTCGCCTAAAATGACATACCCAAATCTAACTGCCTGTAGCTCAGGCCCTGAAGTAAGGACATGCGTATTCTTGGCACCATTTGAAAGGAAACACCTTGAAGTTTGGAAATGGAATTGAATTGAATTGAATTGAATTGAATTGGAAGTGGAAATGTGAATTGAATGTAGGAGAATATAACACAATAGATCTGGTAGAAGAAAATACAAAGACAAAAACAACAATTTTTTTCTTTCTACCACCATTTTGAAACGCAACAGAAAGGTCCCAAATCTAGCAATCACTCTGGTCGTAATTCCGATGTTGTCCACAAGATGGGAGCAGTGTATGTGTAAAGTTTCAGACGTATAACTTAAAGTATGAGCAAACTACATGACATTTAGTGTGAAGTCACCCAGGTACATTTGGGCAAATCGTGAAGGAAACATTTACATTCACATTACATTTTTCTGCAAGAATATCGTCAAATCTGTATACTTTGAATTTGATTTAGCTTTTTCAGTATTAGTAGCCATATTATCAACATTTACAAAACACCCAGTTTTCATAACTTCATAACTCTCCATATTCTTAGAATTTTTGTCCTAAAGGAAAAGGCTTGATGTTCCACCAGGTTAGCAGCAACATTTTGCGACAGATACTGTGGTTCTGTAACTCCAGTAAAGCCCAGCTCATTGGCTAGCTAGCTAGCTTTGTTTGACGCTGTGTCACGACTTCCACCGAAGTTGTTCCCTCTCCTTGTTCGGGCGGGGTTCGGCGGTCGACGTCACCGGCTTTCTAGCTGACACCGATCCATGTTTCATTTTTCCATTTGTTTTGTCTGTTTTACACACCTGGTTCCCATCTCATGATTATGTTCCTTATTTAACCCTCTGGTTTCCCTTTCTGTTTTGTGCGTGATTGTCTTTCGTGTGTTGGAGTTCGTATCCTGCTTTGTATTTGTTTTATAACGGGAATTTGTTCCGTTCTCGGATGGAGTAAATACAGTGATTTTACTCTTACCTGTGTCCTGCGCCTGACTCCTTCGCTATCCTCTAGATAGACTCTGACACCCCGATTGGTGCTTATTTGACCAAGTTACAGTCAATCAAGTGAAGACCGCCCGCGTCATTGGCGTGCCATGAATCTGTTGCTCTCTGACCAAATTTGGTGTCCTATAGGATATACTACACTCCTAATGATATAGTGAAGTCTGGTTATGTTCTAAGATCTCTGAGGAATAAATACGAACGTGATTTGACTGGTTGAAACAACGTTTAGGGTTAGATTTTCACAGATTCCTTTCTTTGCGAATTGAACGAGTGGAAATACAAAATCGATCGTGCATGCTATATGGACCTTTTTAGGATATGAAAAATTATTTTATCTAACAAAACGCCACTTCATGTTATCTCTGGGACCCTGGGATGATAAATCAGAGCAAGATATCAGAATGTAAGTACACATTTCACCTTCAGAGGGGAATTTATCAAACCTATTTGTTGTTAGGAGCTCTTCTCAAACAATAGTGTGGATTTTTTTCCGCAATAATAGCTACTTAAATTGGACAGTGCAGTTATATTAACAATAATTTAATCTTTCAGCCGATACAAGACACTTATATGTACCAAAATTTGTTGTTTCTATAAAATCTGCGATCGTGACACATGGCGCTGCATGATTTACAACTATCCCGTTGATGGGACGCCTATTCCTAAGAACAAGGCACACCTGTTAATTGAAATGCATTCCAAGTGACTACCTCATGAAGCTGGTTGAGAGAATGCCAAGAGTGTGCAAAGCTGTCATCAAGGCAAAGGGTGGCTACTTTGAAGAATCTCAAATATAAAATATATTTTGATTTGTTTAAATATATTCTTTCAGTTTTTCTGAAAAGAGGGAGGCTCGCGCTGCTGGTGCTAGCACATGCGGAAATCAAATACAGTCCTGGAACTCCACTTAAGGTGTTTACATGTCTTAATAATTATAAGGATCGGTCAGGAATCCAGTTGTTTTAGTCAGTGTGTGTTTACTTCAATTATGACCTTAAGCCATTTATTAAGATAAGCAGAGTAAGGTATTTACATGACTAAAGCCATAATCAGCCTACTGCCATAATCAATTTAATAATAGTGAATTATTAGTGTGAATATAAACATACTCATTGCTGCCTCGCATTCCAGGCTTCTATTGATCGGAAGACATCAGAGCCATTTTCTGCAAACACAAATCTATGAGGCTGTTGGTAGCGATACAACACACATGGCCATCCTCTAGTCCCTTTCTCCAGCATACCCATGCCCTTGACTTCACTCAAACTTGTCTCACAATCACCCTGATGGAGGGCCCAGATGATGGACTAACACTAAAAGTCCTGGTTGCTAAATGGTCTTTTCACAGTAGCCTACCTCATACACAGTATAACTGCAATCCAAACTGCAATTTTCAGCATTGCCTCCATGGCTTTGACACGTCTTTGACAGTGGTCTGGTTGACCAATAGAGGATGTATTGTCTGTTAAGAGACCATACTGGACAGATTATTGCGATTCATTGTGTTTCATCACCATGAATGTGATGGAAGAGATTCGAATCGCTGCTTGGCCCAATGGGCGAAAAGAGTTCAGAAAAGTTCAAATCATTGATGTTACGGCCATCTTGACCTTGATCATAATGACAAAGGCTTACCACTTCTTTCATCAGGTTGGCATTTGGTGTGAGCCTATATTCAACTATCAATATCCAACTTTTCAAATAATCCCTTGACACGTAACTTTCATCCACACACTCCAATTAAAACAGATTAATTAATTTTAGAGACTCATAGATGCCCATAGATGAATGTAGAAAAAATGTCTACAACTAAATCTACTTGTATCCACAGCCTCATTCCTTTTCTATCCCTTTCTAACCACAGAGGCAGCCTAGCTAGGTTGTGGTGTTTCTGGCTGGATGCTCTGCGCTGTCAGAGAACAGGAGAGTTCTATTAAACATTCATGATGGAGCTGTCACCCAGTTAAAATGCCACTGGCTGTCCCTCTACTCCCCTTCACCGTTAGACGTTGCCGGTCTACTAACCACCGGTCCTGGCAACCCATCTTCACGCACACCTGGCAACCACCATTACGCCCACCTGCGTCTCATTATCAGTCACACCTGGACTTCATTACTTCCTGATTACTTACCCTTCATATAGCACTCTTTTGTTACTAGTCATCAGGTACCATTGTTTGTGTTTCCATGTCAGACGCTGCGCTTGTGTCAGTCCATGGTCTTTGTTATTAAACTCATTAACTGCACCTGATTCCAGACTCCCTGTGTTTACTTATTTTTTTAAATTGAACCTTTATTTAACTAGGCAAGTAAGTTAAGAACAAATTCTTATTGACAATGACGGCCTACCCTGGCCAAACACAGACAACGCTGGGCCAATTGTGCGCCGCCCTATGGGACTCCTAATCACGGCCGGTTGTGATACAGCCTGGAATCGAACCAGGGACTGTAGTGACACTACGTTACTGAATACTAGCTCACCAAATGTAAGCAGCAGTTAATCAGGCCATCGCCCAGATGGTCTACAATGTATAAAAGAGTAAAAATGAAGAAAAACCCTTGTATGAGGAGGTGTGTCCAAAGTTTTGACTGTTACTGTACATGTAGGTAAGGGTAAAGTGACTATGCATAGATAATAAACAGTGAGTAGTAGCAGTGTAAAAAAAGGGGGAGGTCAATGCAAGTAGTCCGGTTAGCCATTTGATTAGCAGTTCAGCTGTCTTATGGCTTGGGAGTAGAAGCTGTTAAGAAGCCTTTTGGATCTAGACCGGTACCGCTTTCTGTGCGGTAGCAGAGAGAACAGTCTATGACTAGGGTGGCTGGAGTCTTTGGCAATTTTTGTTGCTATAACTACATGTCACGTTAGCTATCGACTGACCTCAGTGTTTTCTGGGCTAATATATGGCAGGTGGGGTCAACGACAGAGAATTAAAATATATACCGGGCCAGCGGCCCCCCGGGAAGAGGACCCACCCATCCAGACAGGGCTAGGTGCCAGCAATCATGAAAATGGCAGTTTTCAGTTCCATTCCATTGTAGATGTTTACACGGGGAGTTATAAAACATACATTTAAAGGAATGCCAGCTGAGAACAAAAAGAGACTGTCAAAAAGTGACAGGTTAATGTACTGTACAATGTCTGTGTAGTTATGAGAGAGAGAGAAAAAGAGCAACACAATCTCACACAATTCGTGCAAATATGTAAAAAAAAGTATTTCATCAGATGTTGCTCAATTCTAGTAAAAATGCAAATTTTTGTGCGACTTCATTCATAGGAAAACAGGTTCCTCTGTCTGTCTGTCTGTGCTCTTTTGCCCATCTTAATCTTTTATTTTTATTGGTCAGTCTGAGATATGGCTTTTTCTTTGTAACTGTATAGAAGGCCAGCATCCCGGAGTCACCTCTTCACTGTTGACGTTTAGACTGGTGTTTTGCGGGTACTATTCAATGAAGATGCCAGTTGTGAGTACCAGTAAAAAAACACCTATTCATTCAATGGGACACACATACACACATACATAACACACACAGACGAATACTCAATATGTTCATATACACACCCACATTTCCACTCATACGCAAATTGACACTACATCACCTTAGTGTAGCCTGTAACGTATATGCACACGCACACACACACACACTCACTCCCAAACCCTACATACATACAGTACCAGTCAAAAGTTTGGACACACTTACTCATTCAAGGTTTTTATTTTATTTTTACTATTTAATACATTGTAGACTAATAGTGAAGACATCAAAACTATGAAATTACACATATTGAATCATGTAGCAACCAAAAAAGTGTTAAACAAATCAAAATATATTTTATATTTGAGACTCTTCAAAGTAGCCACCCTTTGCCTTGATGACAGCCTTGCACACTCTTGGCATTCTCTAAACAAGCTTCATGAGGTAGTCACCTGGAATGCATTTCAATTAACATGTATGCCTTTTTAAAAGTTAATTTGAGGAATTTATTTCCTTCTTTATGCGTTTGAGCCAATCAGTTGTGTTGTGACAAGGTAG
Organism: Oncorhynchus keta; assembly: GCF_023373465.1. Taxonomy (NCBI): domain Eukaryota; kingdom Metazoa; phylum Chordata; class Actinopteri; order Salmoniformes; family Salmonidae; genus Oncorhynchus; species Oncorhynchus keta. The sequence goes on along the minus strand of NC_068438.1, from coordinate 34,679,623 downwards.
GGGTGGTATACAGAAGATAGCCCTATTTGGTAAAGACCAAGTCCATGTTATGGCAAGAACAGCTCAAATAAGCAAAGAGAAATGACAATCCATAGCCGGATGGCATCAGACTGAGCATTTCTCACTGGAAATTGCTGCTGACATTGGACATTGTAAGGGGTGCGTAACTTGTGGCATAGAAGTCAGACGAGGGAGAGCAGAACTGGGTAATAACCGGAGCAGTTTAATATACAAAACCACCAGCATCCAGAATAACAACGTATGGGTACAAAACCCCGTCGCGCACCAGACAACAATGTGCAACAAGCACTTACAACAAACAATTCCGCACAAAGACATGGGGGAACAGAGGGTTAAATACACAACACGTAATCAGGGAATGAAAACCATGTGTGTGGGAAAACAAGACAAAACAAATGGAAAATGAAAAATGGATGGGTGATGGCTAGAAGACCGGTGACGTCGACCGCCGAACACCGCCCGAACAAGGAGAGGAACCGACTTCGGCAGAACTCGTGACAGACATAGCATTTCTCACCATTTACATAAGGAGAGCAATTTCTTTTTTATAACAGGTAGTGTCAATTTATTTACGTTAGTGTGTTGATTAATTATTGCTTTCTTCAGTGGAAATACAGAATATGTATAAATCTTCCATATATATCAAAAGCTAAATCAAGTAGAGATTTACGACTATTTGTGACCGGCCGGCTCGATTCTGTATTATGTAGCAACATTTTAAATTGAGTTTTTTACATTGATAAAAGTAGAGACTCAAAGCTATAAAATTGTATATTATCATACACTACAGTTGAGGAACAATGGGAAAGTAATTCTGCTTTGAAAGTTGATAAACTTGTAACCTCACTTTTAAGAAAATGGCCCTTGAATATTTTTGTTACCTACTGGAGATCTCTTTTTTGTCTACGCCCATTCATCATTGTCACACCCTTTTAAGCTTTAACCTCACCCATCTCTTTAAGGATTCACATATGAGGCTTTGTACTAAACATCCAAATATTTCAAGACTCAAGGCTGGCTTATACTATGGGTGTGTTCGTAATCTTATCTGGAGTGCCAGAGTGTGCCCTGGGCGTTCGTAAACTCAGAGCGTTTCGCTTTCGGCGCATTCAGAGCGCACACTCGACGGTCTGGCCGAAAAGGTAGGGTATATCCGAGCATTCTGATCTAATAACAGCAGTCAAGCACCCAAGCTAACAGGCTAATGTTGGCTAGCTTGCTAGCTACGTCCAGGCACTAATGAGAGAACAGCTCACACTGACCAATTTACTCGCCCAAGCAGAGCTGGTTAGGCTGTTTTTATGTTAGCCAGAGCGTTGGTGACTGCAACTGTGCTGCTGGCAACAATTGTGACTCACCACCTGGATTCAGTCTTATGTAGCAAAATTTGAATTTCTGTTCTTTACATTGGATGAAAGTAGATACTCAGAGCTTCAAAATTGTATATCATACATTGCATTTGAGGAACAATGGGAAAGTAATTCTGCTTTGAAAGTTGATAAACTTGTAAATTCACTTTTGAGAAAATGGCATTTTAGTGTTTCAGTGAGGGAGCTCTTCTTTGTCTACACCCTTTCAGCATTGTCCACACCCTCTTAAGTTTTAGCCCCATCCCCATCTCCTTGCATCTCAGAGTGCACACTTGACTTTCTGGCCGATGAGTTGTTTACCTCTGGACAACATGACAACAGCCTAATCATTTCATTATGCTTTTTTGCCAACATTTACTGACACCGGCCATGTTCAACAGGTGTTGTACACTTTAGCTTAAGACAATTAACCTAGCGAGGTAAATAACATGTAAGCTAATGCTACCTAACGGTATACTTTAGCTTGAAATTAAACCCCTTCCTGTCAAAATTAGAAATGTGTAATATCTGAAAATGTAGCTAGCTAGACTATCTTACCCGTATGCATCATCATGCAAGATTCCTGTCACGGATCCATGCCACAAATGCCCTTCGTTTAACCTCTTCAACCTATGGGGGCGCTATGTCATTACTGGATAAAAAAAACGTGCCCGTTTTAAGCGCAATATTTTGTCACGAAAAGATGCTCGACTATGCATATAATTAGCAGCTTTGGAAAGAAAACACTCTGACGTTTTCAAAACTGCAAAGATATTATCTGTGAGTGCCCCAGAACTGATGCTACAGGCGAAACCAAGATGAAACCTCAAACAGGAAATGAGCTGAATTTTTGAAGCTCTGTTTTACTATCGTCTCCTTATATGGCTGTGAATGTGCCGTGAACGAGCTTATGCTCTCTGCCATTCGTCCAAGATGTCTGCAGCATTGTGACGTATTTGTAGGCATATCATTGGAAGATTGGCCATAAGAGACTACATTTGCCAGGTGTCCGCCCGGTGTCCTTTGTCTAAATTGGTGCGCAATTGTCAGTGGCACTCATTTTACCATGCGATACAGAGGGAGAAGCACACTTCCAGGAACGATACATCATCGAAGAGATATGTAGAAAAACACATTGAGGATTGATTCTAAACAACGTTTGCCATGTTTCAGTCGATATTATGGAGTTATTTTGGAAAAAGTTTGGCGTTTTTATAACTGAATTTTCATTTTTTTTTGGTAGCCAAACATGACGCAGAAAACGGACCGATTTCTCCTGCACAAATAATCTTTCAGGAAAACTTAACATTTGCTATCTAACTGAGAGTCTCCTCATTGAAAACATCCAAAGTTCTTCAAAGGTAAATGATTTATTGAATGTTTATGCTGGTTTTTGTGAAAATGTTGCCTGGTGATGCTAACGCTAAATGCTAATGCTAAATGCTAATGCTAAATGCTAGTTTTGCTATGGTAGAGAAGCATATTTTTGAAAATCTGAGATGACAGTGTTGTTAACAAAAGGCTAAGCATGAGAGCTAGCATATTGATTTCATTTCATTTGCGATTTTCATGAATAGTTAACGTTGCGTTATGGTAATGGACTTGAGGCTGTAGTCATGATCCCAGATCCGGGTTGGCTCGACGCAAGAAGTTAAAGACGTAATCCTGAAACAGGTGTTTTCCCCATCTCTTTAGCTACAGTGCCTTGCAAACGTATTCATCCCCCTTATATATATATATGAAACTTTGAACATCCCACGGAGCACCATTAAATCCATTATTAAAAAAAATGAAAGAATATGGCACCTCAACAAACTTGCCAAGAGAGGGCCGCCCACCAAAACTCACCGACCAAGCAATGGGGGCATTAATCAGAGAGGCAACAAAGAGACCAAAGTTAAGCTCCACAGCGGAGATTGGAGTATTTGTCCATAGGACTACCTTAAGCCGTACACTCCACAGAGCTGGGCTGTATGGAAGAGTGGCCAGAAAAAAAGAAAGAAAAAGAAAAAGATGCAAACACGTTTGGTGTTCATCAAAGAAGCATGTGGGAGACTCCCCAAACATATGGAAGAAGGTACTCTAGTCAGATGAGACTAAAGAGGTGTTAGGTTTGCGCCAGACAAACCTAACACCTCTTTAGTGTCATCTGACTATATAACCTTCTTCCATATGTTTGGGGACAAAACTCTCATCACCCTGAGAATACCATCCCCACAGTGAATTATGGTGGTGGCAGCATCATGCTATGGGGATGTTTTTCATCGGCAGGGACTGCGAAACTGGTCAGAATTGAAGGAATGATGGATGGTGCTAAATACAAGGAAATTCTTGAGGGAAACCTGTTTGTCTTCCAGAGATTTGAGACTGGTATGGAGGTTTTCCTTCCAGCAGGACAATGACCCTAAGCATACTGCTAAAGCAACACTCGAGTGGTTTAAGGGGAAACATTTAAATGTCTTGGAATAGCCTAGTCGAAGCCCAGATTGCAATCCATTTGAGAATCTGTGGTATGACTTAAAGATTGCTGTACACCAGCGGAACCCACCAACTTGAAGGAGCTGGAGCAGTTTTGCCTTGAAGAATGGGCAAAAATCCCAGTGGCTAGATGTTCCAAGCTTATAGAGACATACCCCAAGAGACTTGCAGCTGAAATGTCTGCAAAAGGTGGCTCTACAAAGTATTGGCTTTTGGGGGTGAATAGTTATGCACGCTCAAGTTTTCAGTTTTTAAAATCTTATTTCTTGTTTGTTTCACAAGAAAAAATATTTTGCATCTTCAAAGGGAGAGGCATGTTGTGTAAATCAAATGATTACAACCCCCAAAAAATACATTTTAATTCCAGGTTGTAAGGCAACAAAATAGGAAAAATGCCAAGGGGAGTGAATACTTTCGAAAGTCACTTCATCATACTCTAATTCCACTGACAAAACTCAATCCTACAGAAACTGGAGCAGCTACATTTAAAAAAAGCTGCTTTCAACAGGAATACCAACACAGAATGTCCAGCTCAAATAGACAAAAGCCTTCTATATGGCAGACCAATCCAAACTAATTTCTCGGCATGTCCAGCCCACTCCTTATCTCAGCCAATCATTGCTAGTGGGAAGGTTGCTGTCTTTTAATGTGGCTTCACCAACAAGGCTCGTAATTTAACAATTTTATTGAAATCGGAGTAGATAGCCAGAGCGAATTTACCTGCTACGTCTATCGTCAGATGTCGCAGTGACATCATAAACATTCTATTTAAATAGTTACTTGCATGGTGGAGTATTTCGTTTAGACATGTAGCTAAACAATGAACCATAATCCCAATTCATAATGTTATTACCCTTTATGAATTTTCAGGTAGCTAACCATCCAGGCTACATTTTAGCTAGCTAACATTAGGCTATAACTAGCAATGCAAATGGCTCTGAGATATGAATATTATTATACAGATCATACACGTAACGTTAGCTAGCTAGCCAGTCAGCTAACGTCAGTTAGTTAGCTAGCTAACAGTACACTTGAACAAATACGACTTTCTGACAAAATTGGAAACGTGTAATATCTGAAAATGTAGCCTGCTGGACTCTCTTACATGGATGGACGCCTCCCCCTCTCTGTCACAGATGCCATGGTTTCCCTTAGTTTTAAGATCTAATCCAGAGACAGGTGTTTTATAGCACACCCTTCTCTGTGTTCTCTTTCCGACTCAGTCTGCGTATTTCATATCAAGCGCCAGAATGTTATCCATTTCCTTAGCTATCATGTGCGTAATGATGGTGTCAGAAGTGTCAGAAGTGCGCAATGCTGGGGAGCCTGGTGCCCTCGAGCGCCAGGGGGGAAGAGCAGGAGCAGGAGTGAGTGACAAAATGTGTCTTTTCACACAAATTAAGCCAGACAAAAACACACTAAATCTTCTGAAATACATTTTGTACATATTTGCACGAATTGAGTGTGAGATTGTGTTTCTCTCTCTCTGTCATAACTAAACAGACATTGTACAGTACATTAACCCGAGAGAGAAGCTATAATTATCTACTACTTGAATCCATTTATCATGTGAGTACACACCACAGTTTTACTGCAGTTATGTTAACTCCTTCATTAGATGTACACACCACAGTTTTACTGCAGTTATGTTAACTCCTTCATTAGATGTACACACCACAGTTTTACTGCAGTTATGTTAACTCCTTCATTAGATGTACACACCACAGTTTTACTGCAGTTATGTTAACTCCTTCATTAGATGTACACACCACAGTTTTACTGCAGTTATGTTAACTCCTTCATTAGATGTACACACCACAGTTTTACTGCAGTTATGTTAACTCCTTCATTAGATGTACACACCACAGTTTTACTGCAGTTATGTTAACTCCTTCATTAGATGTACACAGCACAAACCAGGCACTTTTATGATGTACAAACATTTAACAAACCTTGATTATATGATGTGCTATGAAATCAAATCAAATTATATTTGTCACATGCGCAAAATAGAACAAGTGTAGACCTTATCATGTAATGTTTACTTACAACCCCTTAACCAACAATGCAGTTCAAGAAATATATATATTTTTTAAATGTACTAAATAAACTAAAGTAAAATAAAAAAAAAGTAACAATAAAAAAACAGAAACGAGGCTATATACAGGTGGTACCAGTACCGAGTCAATGTGGAGGCTATATACAGGTGGTACCAGTACCGAGTCAATGTGGAGGCTATATACAGGTGGTACCAGTACCGAGTCAATGTGGAGGCTATATACAGGTGGTACCAGTACCGAGTCAATGTGGAGGCTATATACAGGTGGTACCAGTACCGAGTCAATGTGGAGGCTATATACAGGTGGTACCAGTACCGAGTCAATGTGGAGGCTATATACAGGTGGTACCAGTACCGAGTCAATGTGGAGGCTATATACAGGTGGTACCAGTACCGAGTCAATGTGGAGGCTATATACAGGTGGTACCAGTACCGAGTCAATGTGGAGGCTATATACAGGTGGTACCAGTACCGAGTCAATGTGGAGGCTATATACAGGTGGTACCAGTACCGAGTCAATGTGCAGGGGCACCAGTTATTCGAGGTAGTTTGTACATGTACTGTAGGTAAGGCTAAAATGACTATGCATAGATAATAAACAGCGAGTAGAAGCAGTGTTCAAACAAGGGGGGTCAATGTAAGTGGTCTGGGTGGCCATTTGATTAATTGTTCATCAGTCTCATGGCTTGGGGGTAGAAGCTGTTAAGGAGCCTTTTGGACCTAGACTTGGTGCTCCAGCACCGCTTGCCGTGCGGTAGCAGAGAGAACAGTCTATGACTTGGGTGACTGGAGTCTTTGCCAATTTTTTGGGCCTTCCTCTGACACCGACTAGTATATAGGTCCTGGATGTTAGGAAGCTTGGCCCCGGTGATGTACTGGGCCGAACGCACTAACCTCTGTTGGCGCCTAATGCTGAGCAGTTGCCATACCTGGTGGTGATGCTATGTTTACTGTAAAGGTTAGTGTGTGGGAAGTTTTTATTGCTGTTTGTGTGTGTGTACATCGGAGGAGGCTGGTGAGGGGAGGACGGTACATAATAATGAATGGAATGGGGTGAATGGAATGGTATCAAACACATGGAAAGCAGGTGTTTGAGACCATTCCATTTATTCCGTTCCATCCATTATAATGACCCCGTCCTCCACATTTAAAGTGCCACAGCTACCACTGGTGTACATCAATCTGCATAGGTGTGTGTTAACTAAATCTCTCTCCCATTGGCCTCCTCTAGTTATTACCATCAGTTTGAGGTCCTGGGAGGAACCATCATCTGTTGAATTGATACCAACCAGTTCCAGTCTGATGGCCACAATCCTTAGATTGTCTTTGATGTGATCTGGTCTCCTGCTTAAAGAATTCACCAGATAAGTGTCATCTCATTTGAAGCCAGGAAGACTAGAAATACATATTTTTTTAAATTACTGATTATCAGAATGTATTTACTGTATGTCAAACTCAATAAGAACCCATATTGCTCATATATTCATATCCCTTATAATGGTAATACATTGGACAGATAGTACTGAAATATAATCCTATTACATTCACTTCCTCCAAAGTGTGTGTTTGAACATGTATGTAAGATTAACAATGTGAGTCTCAGGTTGTGAGCTGTCCAAAGAGGCACCAGTTGTTAGCACGTGTCTAAATGAACAGCCAAAGACACTTTGAGCACCAGCGTCAAATGCTGATAATTCTCAGTGTTGTATTATATTTGGGTTCTGCTTTATTCATTTTGCCTGGTTTGCATTCACAACATGTCTGTACCTCTCTCTGTACTTCTCTCTTCCTCTCTGTCATCCTCTCTCTGCTCCTCTCTACTCCTCCCTTTAATCATCTCTTCTCCTCTTTCTCAGGGAAGGGAGAGAACAAGAGATGCAAAGACAGAATGACAAAGTGAGAAGAAAGAGAGAGAAAGAAATGAAAAGCGCAGTGGGAAAACAAGAAAACAAACACGTTAGAAGGGAGGAAGAGGAAGGGGAAAAGAGAAAATAGGAGTGTGGGGGAGGGAGATTGAGGGAGAGAGGGGCGGTGGGAGCAGTGCAAGTGCCCTTCTGGAACGTGAGGATATAAATAGACTTGTTGAGAGTGAGGGAGGGAGAAAGAAAGGGAGCAGTGCAAGTGCCCGTCTGGAACGTGAGGATATAAATAGACTTGTTGAGAGTGAGGGAGGGAGAAAGAAAGGGAGCAGTGCAAGTGCATGTCTGGAACGTGAGGATATAAATAGACTTGGCTGGTGCTAAAGATAGACCAGAGCAGGTTTTAAAAAACGTTTTGGGATGAGGGAGGGAGAGAGGGGGGGGGGTGAGAAACTCTGCAGCAATATGTGCTGTATTAACTGTATTATAAAATTACAAAGGTCAATCAATATCTTTTTAATCCTATTCAAAAAATGTAGATGTGTCATTATAGCAAGTACACACATTGTCTATTTCCCCTCTGGAGATCCACAGTAAATGAAACCGTGGAGGACAACACAGAACATGTCTTCCGAATACCAAGCTTTAGTGTTGGGGACCTTAGTAATATCTGTTTTGCTGCCGTTCAAAGGAACCAGTTAGAGATATGTCCCCCACGGTCCTCTAACTGGTTAAGATCGGAGGAACCATAGTCTGTTGAGTTGACAGTAGCCAGTTCCAGTCTGATTAACACAATCTTGAGATTCAGTCTTTGATGTGATCTGGTCTCCTGCTGAAAGAATTCACCAGAGAAGCTCACTAACGCCAGGAAGACCATGAACATTTATTTATAAAATGAGCAGATTTTCTGAATGGTTTTACCATATGTCTAGCTAGTCAAGAACCCACATTGCTTATTCATTCATATCACACGTCTTTAAATAACTGCATAAATCTAACTATGCAAGGCCTCATTCCCTCTCTATCCCTTTTTAACCAGGCAGCATAGCACTCTCGAAGGACTAGAGAGCCTTCTATTAAACATGCACGGTGGAGCTGTCACACTGTTAAAATGACACTGGGCGCCAAGCTGCCAGGCCCTGAAATAGAGTGCAGAGATATTTGCATATCATGAGATGACAATAGTAGTAACACCTTGCACAGTCTCCTGTAGTCGTAACATACTGCATAGTTTCCTGCAGTAGTAACATCTATCACTATAGTAACATATTGTACAGTTTCCTGTAGTAATAACATATTGTACAGTTTCTTGCAGTAGTAACATCCATCACTATAGTAACATATTGTTCAGTTCCCTGCAGTAGTAACATCTATCACTATAGTAACATATTGCACAGTTTCCTGCAGTAGTAACATCTATCACTATAGTAACATATTGTACAGTTTCTTGCAGTAGTAACATCTATCACTATAGTAACATATTGCACAGTTTCTTGCAGTAGTAACATCTATCACTATAGTAACATATTGTACAGTTTCTTGTAGTCATAACATATTGTACAGTTTCCTGCAATAGTAACATATTGTACAGTTTCCTGTAGTCGTAACATATTGTACAGTTTCCTGCAGTAGTAACATATTGTACAGTTTCCTGTAGTCGTAACATATTGTACAGTTTCCTGCGGTAGTAACAGTCACAGTTTCCTGTAGTCGTAACATATTGTACAGTTTCCATATTGTACAGTTTCCTGTAGTAACATGTAGTTTCCTGTAGTCGTAACATATTGTACAGTTTCCTGTAGTAGTAACATATTGTACAGTTTCCTGTAGTAACAGTAACATATCTTTGTACAGTTTCCTGTAATCGTAACATATTGTACAGTTTCCTGTGGTAGTAACATCTTTCACAGTTTCCTGCAGTAGTAACATCTGTACAGTTTCCTGTAGTCGTAACATATTGTACAGTTTGCTGAAGTCGTAACATATTGTACAGTTTCCTGTAGTCGTAACATATTGTACAGTTTCCTGCAGTAGTAACATATTGTACAGTTTCCTGTAGTAGTAACATATTGTACAGTTTCCTGAAGTCGTAACATATTGTACAGTTTAACATCTTTCACAGTTTCCTGCAGTAGTAACATATTGTACAGTTTCCTGCAGTAACATATTGTACAGTTTCCTGCAGTAGTAACATATTGTACAGTTTCCTGTAGTAGTAACATATTGTACAGTTTCCTGTAGTAACATCTTGTCACAGTTTCCTGTAGTCGTAACATATTGTACAGTTTCCTGTAGTAGTAACATCTATTGTACAGTTTCCTGCAGTAGTAACATATTGTACAGTTTCCTGCAGTAGTAATCATAACATATTGTACAGTTTCCTGTAGTAGTAACATATTGTACAGTCGTAACATATTGTACAGTTTCCTGTAGTAGTAACATATTGTACAGTTTCCGGTAGTAACATCTATCACAGTTTCCTGTAGTAGTAACATATTGTACAGTTTCCTGTTCGTAACATATTGTACAGTTTCCTGCGGTAGTAACATCACAGTTTCCTGCAGTAGTAACATATTATACAGTTTCCTGTAGTCGTAACATATTGTACAGTTTCCTGAAGTAGTAACATATTGTACAGTTTCCTGTAGTAGTAACATATTGTACAGTTTCCTGTAGTAGTAACTGTAGTCGTAACATATTGTACAGTTTTGTAGTAGTAACATATTGTACAGTAGTAACATATTGTACAGTTTCCTGCAGTAGTAACATATTGTACACAGTTTCCTGTAGTCGTAACATATTGTATTGTACAGTAGTTTCCTGCAGTAGTAACATATTGTACAGTTTCCTGCAGTAGTAACACATCACAGTTTCCTGTAGTGTAACATATTGTACAGTTTCCTGTAGTAGTAACATATTGTACAGTTTCCTGTAGTAGTAACATACTGTACAGTTTCCTGTAGTCATAACATATACAGTTTAGTCGTAACATATTGTACAGTTTCCTGTAGTAGTAACATATTGTACAGTTTCCTGTGGTAGTAACAGTTTCACAGTTTCCTGTAGTAGTAACATATTGTACAGTTTCCTGTAGTCGTAACATATTGTACAGTTTCCTGTAGTAGTAACATATTGTACAGTTTCCTGCAGTAGTAACATCTATCACAGTTTCCTGTACAGCATTTGTACAGTTTGCTGAAGTCGTAACATATTGTACAGTTTCCTGTAGTCGTAACATATTGTACAGTTTCCTGTAGGTAGTAACATCTATCACAGTTTCCTGTAGTAGTAACATATTGTACAGTTTCCTGTAGTCGTAACATATTGTACAGTTTCCTGCGGTAGTAACATCTTTACAGTTTCCTGCAGTAGTAACATATTGTACAGTTTCCTGTAGTCGTAACATATTGTACAGTTTCCTGCAGTAGTAACATATTGTACAGTTTCCTGTGGTAGTAACATATTGTCACATAGTTTCCTGTAGTAACATATTGTACAGTTTCCTGTAGTAGTAACATATTGTACAGTTTCCTGTAGTAGTAACATATTGTACAGTTTCATATTGTACAGTCGTAACATATTGTACAGTTTCCTGCAGTAGTAACATATTGTACAGTTTCCTGCAGTAGTAACATATTGTACAGTTTCCTGTAGTAGTAACATATTGTACAGTAACATATTTTCCTGTAGTTTCCTGTTCGTAACATATTGTACAGTTTCCTGCAGTAGTAACATATTGTACAGTTTCCTGTAGTAACATCTTTACAGTTTCCTGCAGTAGTAACATATTGTACAGTTTCCTGTAGTCGTAACATATTGTACAGTTTCCTGCAGTAGTAACATATTGTACACAGTAGTAACATATTGTACAGTTTCCTGTAGTCGTAACATATTGTACAGTTTCCTGTAGTAATAACATATTGTACAGTTTCCTGCAGTAGTAACATCTAACAGTTTCTAGTAGTCACTATAGTAACATATTGTACAGTTTCCTGTAGTAGTAACATATTGTACAGTTTCCTGCAGTAGTAACATATTGTACAGTTTCCTGTAGTCGTAACATATTGTACAGTTTCCTGCAGTAGTAACATATTGTACAGTTTCCTGTAGTAGTAACATATTGTACAGTTTCCTGTAGTAGTAACATATTGTACAGTTTCCTGTAGTAGTAACATATTGTACAGTTTCCTGTAGTAACATCTATCACATATTGTAACATACAGTTTCCTGTGGTAGTAACATCTATCACAGTTTCCTGTAGTAGTAACATACGTAACATATTGTACAGTTTCCTGTATTGTACAGTTTCCTGTAGTCGTAACATATTGTACAGTTTCCTGTAGTAGTAACATATTGTACAGTTTCCTGCAGTAGTAACATATTGTACAGTTTCCTGTAGTAGTGTACAGTTTCCTGTAGTCGTAACATATTGTACAGTTTCCTGTAGTAGTAACATATTGTACAGTTTCCTGCAGTAGTAACATCTTTCACAGTTTCCTGTAGTAGTAACATATTGTACAGTTTCCTGTACAGTGAAGTAACATATTGTACAGTTTCCAGTAGTAACATATTGTACAGTTTCCTGTAGTCGTAACATATTGTACAGTTTCCTGTAGTCGTAACATATTGTACACAGTAGTAACATCTATCACAGTTTCCTGTAGTCGTAACATATTGTACAGTTTCCTGCAGTAGTAACATCTATACAGTTTCCTGTAGTAGTAACATATTGTACAGTTTCCTGTAATCATAACATATTGTACAGTTTCCTGTAGTCGTAACATATTGTACAGTTTCCTGTAGTAGTAACATATTGTACACGGTAGTAACATTCACAGTTTCCTACAGTAGTTCATGTACACTGTACAGTTTCCTGTAATCGTAACATATTGTACAGTTTCCTGCAGTAGTAACATCTTTCACAGTTTCCTGCAGTAGTAACATCTATCACAGTTTCCTGTACAGTTTCAGTTTGCTGAAGTCGTAACATATTGTACAGTTTCCTGTAGTCGTAACATATTGTACAGTTTCCTGTAGTCGTAACATATTGTACAGTTTCCTGCAGTAGTAACATATTGTACAGTTTCCTGCAGTAGTAACATATTGTACAGTTTCCTGCAGTAGTAACATATTGTACAGTTTCCTGTAGTAGTAACATATTGTACAGTTTCCTGCAGTAGTAACATATTGTACAGTTTCCTGCGGTAGTAACATCTTTCACAGTTTCCTGCAGTAGTAACATATTGTACAGTTTCCTGTAGTCGTAACATATTGTACAGTTTCCTGCAGTAGTAACATATTGTACAGTTTCCTGTAGTAGTAACATATTGTACAGTTTCCTGTAGTCGTAACATATTGTACAGTTTCCTGCAGTAGTAACATATTGTACAGTTTCCTGCGGTAGTAACATCTTTCACAGTTTCCTGCAGTAGTAACATATTGTACAGTTTCCTGTAGTCGTAACATATTGTACAGTTTCCTGTAGTCGTAACATATTGTACAGTTTCCTGTAGTAGTAACATATTGTACAGTTTCCTGTAGTCGTAACATATTGTACAGTTTCCTGCGGTAGTAACATATTGTACAGTTTCCTGTAGTAGTAACATATTGTACAGTTTCCTGTGGTAGTCACAGTTTCCTGTAGTAGTAACATATTGTACAGTTTCCTGTAGTCAGTAACATATTGTACAGTTTCCTGTAGTCGTAACATATTGTACAGTTTCCTGTAGTAGTAACATATTGTACAGTTTCCTGTAGTAACATCTATCACAGTTTACAGTTTCCTGTAGTAGTAACATATTGTACAGTTTCCTGTAGTAGTAACATATTGTACAGTTTCCTGCAGTAGTAACATATTGTACACTGCGGTAGTAACATATTGTACAGTTTCCTGCAGTAGTAACATATTGTACAGTTTCCTGTAGTCGTAACATATTGTACAGTTTCCTGCAGTAGTAACATATTGTACAGTTTCCTGCAGTAGTAACATATTGTACAGTTTCCTGTAGTAGTAACATATTGTACAGTTTCCTGTAGCAGTAACATATTGTACAGTTTCTAGTAACATATTGTAGTAAGTAACATATTGTACAGTTTCACTGTAGTAACATATTGTACAGTTTCCTGTAGTATAACATATTGTACAGTTTCCTGCAGTAGTAACATATTGTACAGTTTCCTGTAGTAGTAACATATTGTACAGTTTCCTGCAGTAGTAACATATTGTACAGTTTCCTGTAGTAGTAACATATTGTACAGTTTCCTGTAGTCGTAACATATTGTACAGTTTCCTGCAGTAGTAACATATTGTACAGTTTCCTGTAGTAGTAACATCTATACAGTTTCCTGTAGTCGTAACATATTGTACAGTTTCCTGTAGTAGTAACATATTGTACAGTTTCCTGTAGTAGTAACATACTGTACAGTTTCCTGTAGTCAGTAACATATTGTACACAGTTTCCTGTAGTGTATTGTACAGTTTCCTGTAACATATTGTACAGTTTCCTGTAGTCGTAACATATTGTACGGTAGTTTCCTGTAGTAGTAACATACTGTACAGTTTCCTGTAAGTAACATATTGTACAGTTTCCTGTAGTAGTAACATCTTGTACAGTTTCCTGTAGTAGTAACAGTACACAGTAACATATTGTACAGTTTCCTGTAGTCGTAACATATTGTACAGTTTCCTGTAGTCGTAACATATGTACACATAGTGTACAGTTTCCTGTAGTAGTAACATATTGTACAGTTTCCTGTAGTAGTAACATCTATCACAGTTTCCTGTAGTCGTAACATATTGTGCAGTTTCCTGTGGTAGTAACATCTTCACAGTTTCCTGTAGTAGTAACATATTGTACAGTTTCCTGTAATCATAACATATTGTACAGTTTCCTGTAGTCGTAACATATTGTACAGTTTCCTGTAGTAGTAACATATTGTACAGTTTCCTGCGGTAGTAACATCTATCACAGTTTCCTGTAGTAGTAACATACTGTACAGTTTCCTGTAATCGTAACATATTGTACAGTTTCCTCGGTAGTAACATCTTTCACAGTTTCCTGCAGTAGTAACATCTGTACAGTTTCCTGTAGTCGTAACATATTGTACAGTTTGCTGAAGTCGTAACATATTGTACAGTTTCCTGTAGTCGTAACATATTGTACAGTTTCCTGCGGTAACATATTGTACAGTTTCCTGCAGTAGTAACTATTGTACAGTTTCCTGTAGTAGTAACATATTGTACAGTTTCCTGTAGTCGTAACATATTGTACAGTTTCCTGTAGTCGTAACATATTGTACAGTTTCCTGCAGTAGTACAGTTTCCTAGTAGTAACATATTGTACAGTTTCCTGTAACATATTGTACAGTTTCCTGCAGTTAACATCTCACAGTTTCCTGTAGTAGTAACATATTGTACAGTTTCCTGTAGTCGTAACATATTGTACAGTTTCCTGTAGTAGTAACATATTGTACAGTTTCCTGTAGTAGTAACATATTGTACAGTTTCCTGCGGTAGTAACATCTAGTTTCATATTGTAGTTTCCTGTAGTCGTAACATATTGTACATTGTACAGTTTCCTGTAGTAGTAACATATTGTACAGTTTCCTGAAGTAGTAACATATTGTACAGTTTCCTGTAGTCGTAACATATTGTACAGTTTCCTGTAGTAGTAACATATTGTACAGTTTCCTGTAGTCGTAACATATTGTACAGTTTCCTGTAGTAGTAACATATTGTACAGTTTCCTGTTGTCGTAACATATTGTACAGTTTCCTGCAGTAGTAACATATTGTACAGTTTCCTGCGGTAGTAACATCTTTCACAGTTTCCTGCAGTAGTAACATATTGTACAGTTTCCTGTAGTCGTAACATATTGTACAGTTTCCTGCAGTAGTAACATATTGTACAGTTTCCTGCAGTAGTAACATATTGTACAGTCTCCTGTAGTCGTAACATATTGTACAGTTTCCTGTAGTAATAACATATTGTACAGTTTCTTGCAGTAGTAACATCTATCACTATAGTAACATATTGTACAGTTTCTTGTAGTCATAACATATTGTACAGTTTCCTGCAGTAGTAACATATTGTACAGTTTCCTGTAGTCGTAACATATTGTACAGTTTCCTGCAGTAGTAACATATTGTACAGTTTCCTGTAGTCGTAACATATTGTACAGTTTCCTGCAGTAGTAACATATTGTACAGTTTCCTGTAGTCGTAACATATTGTACAGTTTCCTGCGGTAGTAACATCTATCACAGTTTCCTGTAGTCGTAACATATTGTGCAGTTTCCTGTGGTAGTAACATCTATCACAGTTTCCTGTAGTAGTAACATACTGTACAGTTTCCTGTAATCATAACATATTGTACAGTTTCCTGTAGTCGTAACATATTGTACAGTTTCCTGTAGTAGTAACATATTGTACAGTTTCCTGCAGTAGTAACATATTGTACAGTTTCCTGCAGTAGTAACATACTGTACAGTTTCCTGTAATCGTAACATATTGTACAGTTTCCTGTAGTAGTAACATCTTTCACAGTTTTGCAGTAGTAACATCTATCACAGTTTCCTGTAGTAGTAACATATTGTACAGTTTCCTGTAGTCGTAACATATTGTACAGTTTCCTGTAGTAGTAACATATTGTACAGTTTCCTGTAGTAGTAACATATTGTACAGTTTCCTGCAGTAGGTAGTAACATCTATAACATCTATCACAGTTTCCTGTAGTCGTAACATATTGTGCAGTTTCCTGTGGTAGTAACATCTATCACAGTTTCCTGTAGTAGTAACATATTGTACAGTTTCCTGTAATCATAACATATTGTACAGTTTCCTGTAGTCGTAACATATTGTACAGTTTCCTGTAGTAGTAACATATTGTACAGTTTCCTGCGGTAGTAACATCTATCACAGTTTCCTGTAGTAGTAACATACTGTACAGTTTCCTGTAATCGTAACATATTGTACAGTTTCCTGCGGTAGTAACATCTTTCACAGTTTCCTGCAGTAGTAACATCTACACAGTTTCCTGTACAGTTTCCTGTAGTAACATATTGTACAGTCGTAACATCCTGTACAGTTTCCTGTAGTCGTAACATATTGTACAGTTTCCTGTAACATAGTACAGTAACATATTGTACAGTTTCCTGTAGTAGTAACATATTGTACAGTTTCCTGCAGTAGTAACATATTGTACAGTTTCCTGTAGTAGTAACATCTGTCACAGTTTACAGTTTCCTGTAGTAGTAACATATTGTACAGTTTCCTAGTATCAGTAGTAACATATTGTACAGTTTCCTGTAGTAGTAACATATTGTACAGTTTCCTGCAGTAGTAACATCACAGTTTCCTGTAGTAGTAACATATTGTACAGTTTCCTGTAGTCGTAACATATTGTACAGTTTCCTGTAGTAGTAACATATTGTACAGTTTCCTGTAGTAGTAACATATTGTACAGTTTCCTGTAGTAGTAACATATTGTACAGTTTCCTGTAGTAGTAACATATTGTACAGTTTCCTGTAGTAACATCTTGTACAGTTTCCTGTAAGTAGTAACATATTGTACAGTTTCCTGTAGTAGTAACATATTGTACAGTTTCCTGTAGTCGTAACATATTGTACAGTTTCCTGTAGTCGTAACATATTGTACAGTTTCCTGTAGTCGTAACATATTGTACAGTTTCCTGTAGTAGTAACATCTTCACAGTTTCTGTAGTAGTAGTTTCCTCGTAACATATTGTACAGTTTCCTGTAGTAGTAACATCTATCACAGTTTCCTGTAGTAGTAACATACTGTACAGTTTCCTGTAATCAGTAACATATTGTACAGTTTCCTGTAGTCGTAACATATTGTACAGTTTCCTGTAGTAGTAACATATTGTACAGTTTCCTGCGGTAGTAACATCTATCACAGTTTCCTGTAGTAGTAACATATTGTACAGTTTCCTGTAGTCGTAACATATTGTACAGTTTCCTGCAGTAGTAACATCTTTCACAGTTTCCTGCAGTAGTAACATTTACAGTTCCTCCTGTACAGTCGTCGTAACATATTGTACAGTTTCCTGTAGTAGTAACATATTGTACAGTTTCCTGTAGTAGTAACATATTGTACAGTTTCCTGCAGTAGTAACATATTGTACAGTTTCCTGCAGTAGTAACATATTGTACAGTTTCCTGCAGTAGTAACATCTTTCACAGTTTCCTGCAGTAGTAACATATTGTACAGTTTCCTAGTAACAGTAACATATTGTACAGTTTCCTGCAGTAGTAACATATTGTACAGTTTCCTGCAGTAGTAACATATTGTACAGTTTCCTGTAGTAACATATTGTACAGTTTCCTGTAGTAGTAACATATTGTACAGTTTCCTGTAGTAGTAACATATTGTACAGTTTCCTGTAGTATTGTACAGTAACATATTGTACAGTTTCCTGTAGTAGTAACATATTGTACAGTTTCCTGCAGTAGTAACATATTGTACAGTTTCCTTAGTCGTAACATATTGTACAGTAGTAACATATTGTACAGTTTCCTGTAGTAACATATTGTACAGTTTCCTGTAGTAGTAACATATTGTACAGTTTCCATAACATATTGTACAGTTTCCTGTAGTAGTAACATACAGTTTCCTTGTAACATATTGTACAGTTTCCTGTAGTAGTAACATATTGTACAGTTTCCTGTAGTAGTAACATATTGTACAGTTTCCTGCAGTAGTAACATCTATCACAGTTTCCTGTAGTAACATATTGTACAGTTTCTGTAGTAGTAACATATTGTACAGTAACATATTGTACAGTTTCCTGTAAGTAGTAACATATTGTACAGTTTCCTGTAGTAGTAACATATTGTACAGTTTCCTAGTAACATATTGTACAGTTTCCTGTAGTCGTAACATATTGTACAGTTTCCTGTGGTAGTAACATCTATCACAGTTTCCTGTAGTAGTAACATACTGTAGTGTACAGTTTCCTGTAATCATAACATATTGTACAGTTTCCTGTAGTAGTAACATATTGTACAGTTTCCTGTAGTAGTAACATACTGTACAGTTTCCTGTAATCATAACATATTGTACAGTTTCCTGTAATCGTAACATATTGTACAGTTTCCTGCGGTAGTAACATCTTTCACAGTTTCCTGCAGTAGTAACATCTATCACAGTTTCCTGTAGTCGTAGCATATTGTACAGTTTCCTGTAGTCGTAACATATTGTACAGTTTCCTGTAGTAGTAACATATTGTACAGTTTCCTGCGGTAGTAACATCTATCGCAGTTTCCTGTAGTCGTAACATATTGTGCAGTTTCCTGTGGTAGTAACATCTATCACAGTCTCCTGTAGTCGTAACATATTGTACAGTTTCCTGTAGTCAATAACATATTGTACAGTTTCCTGTAGTAGTAACATATTGTACAGTTTCCTGCAGTAGTAACATCTTTCACAGTTTCCTGCAGTAGTAACATCTATCACAGTTTCCTGTAGTAGTAACATATTGTACAACGTAACATATTGTACAGTTTCCTGTGTAGTAACATATTGTACAGTTTCCTGTAGTCGTAACATATTGTACAGTTTCCTGTAGTCGTAACATATTGTACAGTTTCCTGCAGTAGTAACATATTGTACAGTTTCCTGCGGTAGTTTCCTGTAGTAGTAACATATTGTACAGTTTCCTGTAGTCGTAACATATTGTACAGTTTCCTGTAGTAGTAACATATTGTACAGTTTCCTGTTGTCGTAACATATTGTACAGTTTCCTGTAGTAGTAACATATTGTACAGTTTCCTGCGGTAGTAACATCTTGTACAGTTTCCTGTAGTCGTAACATATTGTACAGTTTCCTGTAGTCGTAACATATTGTACAGTTTCCTGTAGTAGTAACATATTGTACAGTTTCCTGTAGTCGTAACATATTGTACAGTTTCCTGTAGTCGTAACATATTGTACAGTTTCCTGTAGTAGTAACATATTGTACAGTTTCCTGTAGTAGTAACATATTGTACAGTTTCCTGCAGTAGTAACATATTGTACAGTTTCCTGTAGTAGTAACATATTGTACAGTTTCCTGCAGTAGTAACATCTATCACTATAGTAACATATTGTACAGTTTCCTGTAGTCAGTAACATATTGTACAGTTTCCTGCAGTAGTAACATATTGTACAGTTTCCTGTAGTCGTAACATATTGTACAGTTTCCTGTAGTAGTAACATATTGTACAGTTTCCTGTAGTCGTAACATATTGTACAGTTTCCTGTAGTAGTAACATATTGTACAGTTTCCTGTTAGTCTGTAGTAACATATTGTACAGTTTCCTGTAGTAGTAACATATTGTACAGTTTCCTGTAGTAACATATTGTACAGTTTCCTGCAGTAGTAACATATTGTACAGTTTCCTGTAGTAGTAACATATTGTACAGTTTCCTGTAGTAGTAACATATTGTACAGTTTCCTGTAGTAGTAACATATTGTACAGTGCAGTAGTAGTAACATATTGTACAGTTTCCTGTAGTCAGTAACATATTGTACAGTTTCCTGCAGTAGTAACATATTGTACAGTTTCCTGTAGTCGTAACATATTGTACAGTTTCCTGCAGTAGTAACATATTGTACAGTTTCCTGTAGTCGTAACATATTGTACAGTTTCCTGCGGTAGTAACATCTATCACAGTTTCCTGTAGTCGTAACATATTGTGCAGTTTCCTGTGGTAGTAACATCTATCACAGTTTCCTGTAGTAGTAACATACTGTACAGTTTCCTGTAATCATAACATATTGTACAGTTTCCTGTAGTCGTAACATATTGTACAGTTTCCTGTAGTAGTAACATATTGTACAGTTTCCTGCGGTAGTAACATCTATCACAGTTTCCTGTAGTAGTAACATACTGTACAGTTTCCTGTAATCGTAACATATTGTACAGTTTCCTGCGGTAGTAACATCTTTCACAGTTTCCTGCAGTAGTAACATCTATCACAGTTTCCTGTAGTCGTAGCATATTGTACAGTTTCCTGTAGTCGTAACATATTGTACAGTTTCCTGTAGTCGTAACATATTGTACAGTTTCCTGTAGTAGTAACATATTGTACAGTTTCCTGCGGTAGTAACATCTATCACAGTTTCCTGTAGTCGTAACATATTGTGCAGTTTCCTGTGGTAGTAACATCTATCACAGTTTCCTGTAGTAGTAACATACTGTACAGTTTCCTGTAATCATAACATATTGTACAGTTTAGGTAGTAACATAGTATGTACAGTTTCCTGTAGTCTGTACAGTTTCCTGTAATCGTAACATATTGTACAGTTTCACAGTTTCCTGCAGTAGTAACCTGTCACAGTTTCCTGTAGTCGTAACATATTGTACAGTTTCCTGCGGTAGTATTGTACACAGTAGTAACATATTGTACAGTTTCCTGTAGTAGTAACATCTTGTACAGTTTCCTGTAGTAGTAACATATTGTACAGTTTCCTGTAGTAGTAACATATTGTACAGTTTCCTGTAGTCGTAACATATTGTACAGTTTCCTGCAGTAGTAACATATTGTACAGTTTCCTGTAGTCGTAACATATTGTACAGTTTCCTGTAGTCGTAACATATTGTACCGTTTCCTGTAGTCGTAACATATTGTACAGTTTCCTGTAGTCGTAACATATTGTACAGTTTCCTGCGGTAGTAACATCTTTCACAGTTTCCTGCAGTAGTAACATCTATCACAGTTTCCTGTAGTCGTAGCATATTGTACAGTTTCCTGTTGTCGTAACATATTGTACAGTTTCCTGTTGTAGTAACATATTGTACAGTTTCCTGCAGTAGTAACATATTGTACAGTTTCCTGTAGTCGTAACATATTGTACAGTTTCCTGTAGTCGTAACATATTGTACAGTTTCCTGTAGTCGTAACATATTGTACAGTTTCCTGTAGTCGTAACATATTGTACAGTTTCCTGTAGTCGTAACATATTGTACAGTTTCCTGTAGTAGTAACATACTGTACAGTTTCCTGTAATCGTAACATATTGTACAGTTTCCTGCGGTAGTAACATCTTTCACAGTTTCCTGTAGTAGTAACATCTTGTCACAGTTTTGTAACAGTTTCCTGTAGTAGTAACATATTGTACAGTTTCCTGTAGTAGTAACATATTGTACAGTTTCCTGCAGTAGTAACATAACATAGTCGTAACATATTGTACAGTTTCCTGCAGTAGTAACATATTGTAGTAACATATTGTACAGTTTCCTGTAGTAGTAACATATTGTACAGTTTCTGTAATCATAACATATTGTACAGTTTCCTGTAGTCGTAACATATTGTACAGTTTCCTGTAGTCGTAACATATTGTACAGTTTCCTGTAGTAGTAACATATTGTACAGTTTCCTGTAGTAGTAACATACTGTACAGTTTCCTGTAATCGTAACATATTGTACAGTTTCCTGCGGTAGTAACATCTTTCACAGTTTCCTGCAGTAGTAACATCTATCACAGTTTCCTGTAGTCGTAGCATATTGTACAGTTTGCTGAAGTCGTAACATATTGTACAGTTTCCTGTAGTCGTAACATATTGTACAGTTTCCTGTAGTCGTAACATATTGTACAGTTTCCTGTAGTAGTAACATATTGTACAGTTTCCTGCAGTAGTAACATATTGTACAGTTTCCTGTAGTAGTAACATATTGTACAGTTTCCTGCAGTAGTAACATATTGTACAGTTTCCTGTAGTCGTAACATATTGTACAGTTTCCTGTAGTAGTAACATATTGTACAGTTTCTTGCAGTAGTAACATATTGTACAGTTTCCTGTAGTCGTAACATATTGTACAGTTTCCTGTAGTCGTAACATATTGTACAGTTTCCTGTAGTAGTAACATATTGTACAGTTTCCTGTAGTCGTAACATATTGTACAGTTTCCTGCAGTAGTAACATCTTGTACAGTTTCCTGCAGTAGTAACATCTATCACAGTTTCCTGTAGTTAGCATATTGTACAGTTTCCTGTTGTCGTAACATATTGTACAGTTTCCTGTTGTCGTAACATATTGTACAGTTTCCTGCAGTAGTAACATATTGTACAGTTTCCTGCAGTAGTAACATATTGTACAGTTTCCTGTAGTCGTAACATATTGTACAGTTTCCTGCAGTAGTAACATATTGTACAGTTTCCTGTAGTCGTAACATATTGTACAGTTTCCTGCGGTAGTAACACCTATCACAGTTTCCTGTAGTCGTAACATATTGTACAGTTTCCTGTAGTCGTAACATATTGTACAGTTTCCTGTAGTAGTAACATATTGTACAGTTTCCTGCGGTAGTAACATATTGTACAGTTTCCTGTAACATCTATAACATATTGTACAGTTTCCTGTAGTAACATATTGTGCATGGTAGTAACATCTATCACAGTTTAACCTGTACAGTTTCCTGTAATCATAACATATTGTACAGTTTCCTTAGTCGTAACATATTGTACAGTTTCCTGTAGTCGTAACATATTGTACAGTTTCCTGCGGTAGTAACATCTTTCACAGTTTCCTGTAGTAGTAACATACTGTACAGTTTCCTGTAATCGTAACATATTGTACAGTTTCCTGCGGTAGTAACATATCTTTCACAGTACAGTTTCCTGCAGTAGTAACATATTGTACAGTTTCCTGTAGTCGTAACATATTGTACAGTTTCCTGTAGTCGTAACATATTGTACAGTTTCCTGTAGTAGTAACATATTGTACAGTTTCCTAGTAACATCTATCACAGTAGTAACATATTGTGCAGTTTCCTGTGGTAGTAACATCTATCACAGTTTCCTGTAGTAGTAACATACTGTACAGTTTCCTGTAATCGTAACATATTGTACAGTTTCCTGTAGTCGTAACATATTGTACAGTTTCCTGTAGTAGTAACATATTGCACAGTTTCCTGCGGTAGTAACATCTATCACAGTTTCCTGTAGTCGTAGCATATTGTACAGTTTGCTGAAGTCGTAACATATTGTACAGTCTCCTGTAGTCGTAACATATTGTACAGTTTCCTGTAGTAGTAACATATTGTACAGTTTCCTGTAGTCGTAACATATTGTACAGTTTCCTGCAGTAGTAACATATTGTACAGTTTCCTGCGGTAGTAACATCTTTCACAGTTTCCTGCAGTAGTAACATATTGTACAGTTTCCTGTTGTCGTAACATATTGTACAGTTTCCTGTAGTAGTAACATATTGTACAGTTTCCTGTAGTCGTAACATATTGTACAGTTTCCTGCGGTAGTAACATCTTTCACAGTTTCCTGCAGTAGTAACATCTATCACAGTTTCCTGTAGTCGTAGCATATTGTACAGTTTCCTGTAGTCGTAACATATTGTACAGTTTCCTGTTGTAGTAACATATTGTACAGTTTCCTGCAGTAGTAACATATTGTACAGTTTCCTGTAGTCGTAACATATTGTACAGTTTCCTGTAGTCGTAACATATTGTGCAGTTTCCTGTAGTCGTAACATATTGTACAGTTTCCTGTAGTCGTAACATATTGTACAGTTTCCTGTAGTAATAACATATTGTACAGTTTCTTGCAGTAGTAACATCTATCACTATAGTAACATATTGTACAGTTTCTTGTAGTCATAACATATTGTACAGTTTCCTGCAGTAGTAACATATTGTACAGTTTCCTGTAGTCGTAACATATTGTACAGTTTCCTGCAGTAGTAACATATTGTACAGTTTCCTGTAGTAGTAACATATTGTACAGTTTCCTGCAGTAGTAACATATTGTACAGTTTCCTGTAGTAGTAACATATTGTACAGTTTCCTGCAGTAGTAACATATTGTACAGTTTCCTGCGTTAGTAACATCTTTCACAGTTTCCTGCAGTAGTAACATATTGTACAGTTTTCCATATTGTACAGTTTCCTGCAGTAGTAACATATTGTACAGTTTCCTGTAACATATTGTAGTAACATATTGTACAGTTTCCTGCAGTAGTAACATCTATCACTATAGTAACATATTGTACAGTTTCCTGTAGTCATAACATATTGTACAGTTTCCTGCAGTAGTAACATATTGTACAGTTTCCTGTAGTCGTAACATATTGTACAGTTTCCTGCAGTAGTAACATATTGTCGTAACATATTGTACAGTTTCCTGTTTCCTGGTAGTAACATCTATCACAGTTTCCTGTAGTAGTAACATATTGTACAGTTTCCTGTGGTAGTAACATCTATCACAGTTTCCTGTAGTAGTAACATACTGTACAGTTTCCTGTAATCATAACATATTGTACAGTTTCCTGTAGTCGTAACATATTGTACAGTTTCCTGTAGTAGTAACATATTGTACAGTTTCCTGCGGTAGTAACATCTTTCACAGTTTCCTGTAGTAGTAACATACTGTACAGTTTCCTGTAGTCGTAACATATTGTACACAGTAACATTTCACAGTTTCCTGCAGTAGTAACATCTATCACAGTTTCCTGTAGTGTAACATATTGTACAGTTTCCTAGTAGTAACATATTGTACAGTTTCCTGTAGTCGTAACATATTGTACAGTTTCCTGTAGTAGTAACATATTGTACAGTTTCCTGTAGTAGTAACATATTGTACAGTTTCCTGTAGTAGTAACATTCACAGTTTCCTGTAGTAGTAACATCTTCACAGTTTCCTGTAGTAGTAACATATTGTACAGTTTCCTGTAGTAGTAACATATTGTACAGTTTCCTGTAGTAGTAACATATTGTACAGTTTCCTGTAGTAGTAACATATTGTCACAGTTTCCTGTAGTAGTAACATATTGTACAGTTTCCTGTAGTCGTAACATATTGTACAGTTTCCTGTAGTAGTAACATATTTACAGTTTCCTGCAGTAGTAACATCTATCACAGTTTCCTGTAGTCGTAACATATTGTACAGTTTCCTGTAGTCGTAACATATTGTACAGTTTCCTAAAGTAGTAACATATTGTACAGTTTCCTGCGGTAGTAACATCTTTCACAGTTTCCTGCAGTAGTAACATATTGTACAGTTTCCTGTTGTCGTAACATATTGTACAGTTTCCTGTTGTCGTAACATATTGTACAGTTTCCTGCAGTAGTAACATATTGTACAGTTTCCTGTAGTCGTAACATATTGTACAGTTTCCTGTAGTCGTAACATATTGTACAGTTTCCTGTAGTCGTAACATATTGTACAGTTTCCTGTAGTCGTAACATATTGTACAGTTTCCTGCGGTAGTAACATCTTTCACAGTTTCCTGCAGTAGTAACATCTATCACAGTTTCCTGTAGTCGTAGCATATTGTACAGTTTGCTGAAGTCGTAACATATTGTACAGTTTCCTGTTGTCGTAACATATTGTACAGTTTCCTGTTGTAGTAACATATTGTACAGTTTCCTGCAGTAGTAACATATTGTACAGTTTCCTGTAGTCGTAACATATTGTACAGTTTCCTGTAGTCGTAACATATTGTACAGTTTCCTGTAGTCGTAACATATTGTAGTAACATATTGTGCAGTTTCCTGTAGTCGTAACATATTGTACAGTTTCCTGTAGTCGTAACATATTGTACAGTTTCCTGTAGTAGTAACATATTGTACAGTTTCCTAGTTCTAACATATTGTACAGTTTCCTAGTAGTAACATCTTTCACAGTTTCCTGTAGTAGTAACATCTATCACAGTTTCCTGTAGTCGTAACATATTGTACAGTTTGCTGAAGTCGTAACATATTGTACAGTTTCCTGTAGTCGTAACATATTGTACAGTTTCCTGCAGTAGTAACATATTGTACAGTTTCCTGTAGTCGTAACATATTGTACAGTTTCCTGTAGTCGTAACATATTGTACAGTTTCCTGTAGTCGTAACATATTGTAGTAGTAACATATTGTACAGTTTCCTGTAGTAGTAACATATTGTACAGTTTCCTGCAGTAGTAACATATTGTACAGTTTCCTGTAGTCGTAACATATTGTACAGTTTCCTGCAGTAGTAACATATTGTACAGTTTCCTGTAGTAGTAACATATTGTACAGTTTCCTGTAGTCGTAACATATTGTACAGTTTCCTGTAGCAGTAACATATTGTACAGTTTCCTGCGGTAGTAACATCTATCACAGTTTCCTGTAGTAGTAACATCTATCACAGTTTCCTGTAGTCGTAGCATATTGTACAGTTTGCTGAAGTCGTAACATATTGTACAGTTTCCTGTAGTCGTAACATATTGTACAGTTTCCTGTAGTCGTAACATATTGTACAGTTTCCTGTAGTCGTAACATATTGTACAGTTTCCTGCAGTAGTAACATATTGTACAGTTTCCTGCGGTAGTAACATCTTTCACAGTTTCCTGCAGTAGTAACATATTGTACAGTTTCCTGCGGTAGTAACATCTTTCACAGTTTCCTGTAGTCGTAACATATTGTACAGTCTCCTGTAGTCGTAACATATTGTACAGTTTCCTGCGGTAGTAACATCTTTCACAGTTTCCTGCAGTAGTAACATCTATCACTGTTTCCTGTAGTCGTAACATATTGTACAGTTTCCTGCGGTAGTAACATCTTTCACAGTTTCCTGCAGTAGTAACATCTATCACAGTTTCCTGTAGTCGTAACATATTGTACAGTCTCCTGTAGTCGTAACATATTGTACAGTTTCCTGCAGTAGTAACATATTGTACAGTTTCCTGCGGTAGTAACATCTTTCACAGTTTCCTGCAGTAGTAACATCTATCACAGTTTCCTGTAGTCGTAACATATTGTACAGTTTCCTGCGGTAGTAACATATTTCACAGTTTCCTGCAGTAGTAACATCTATCACTGTTTCCTGTAGTCGTAACATATTGTACAGTTTGCTTGTACAGTAACATATTGTACAGTTTCCTGTAGTCGTAACATATTGTACAGTTTCCTGAAGTCGTAACATATTGTACAGTTTCCTGTAGTCGTAACATATTGTACAGTTTCCTGTAGTCGTAACATATTGTACAGTCTCCTGTAGTCGTAACATATTGTACAGTTTCCTGCAGTAGTAACATATTGTACAGTCTCCTGTAGTCGTAACATATTGTACAGTTTCCTGTAGTCGTAACATATTGTACAGTTTCCTGTAGTCGTAACATATTGTACAGTTTCCTTAAAGTAGTAACATATTGTACAGTTTCTTGCGGTAGTAACATCTTTCACAGTTTCCTGCAGTAGTAACATATTGTACAGTTTCCTGTTGTCGTAACATATTGTACAGTTTCCTGTAGTCGTAACATATTGTACAGTTTCCTGTAGTCGTAACATATTGTACAGTTTCCTGTAGTAGTAACATACTGTACAGTTTCCTGTAATCGTAACATATTGTACAGTTTCCTGCGGTAGTAACATCTTTCACAGTTTCCTGTAGTAGTAACATCTATCACAGTTTCCTGTAGTCGTAGCATATTGTACAGTTTGCTGAAGTCGTAACATATTGTACAGTTTCCTGTAGTCGTAACATATTGTACAGTTTCCTGTAGTCGTAACATATTGTACAGTTTCCTGTAGTCGTAACATATTGTACAGTTTCCTGTAGTCGTAACATATTGTACAGTTTCCTGCAGTAGTAACATATTGTACAGTTTCCTGCGGTAGTAACATCTTTCACAGTTTCCTGCAGTAGTAACATATTGTACAGTTTCCTGCGGTAGTAACATCTTTCACAGTTTCCTGTAGTCGTAACATATTGTACAGTTTCCTGTAGTCGTAACATATTGTACAGTTTCCTGCGGCAGTAACATCTTTCACAGTTTCCTGCAGTAGTAACATCTATCACTGTTTCCTGTAGTCGTAACATATTGTACAGTTTCCTGCGGTAGTAACATCTTTCACAGTTTCCTGCAGTAGTAACATCTATCACAGTTTCCTGTAGTCGTAACATATTGTACAGTCTCCTGTAGTCGTAACATATTGTACAGTTTCCTGCAGTAGTAACATATTGTACAGTTTCCTGCGGTAGTAACATCTTTCACAGTTTCCTGCAGTAGTAACATCTATCACTGTTTCCTGTAGTCGTAACATATTGTACAGTTTCCTGCGGTAGTAACATATTTCACAGTTTCCTGCAGTAGTAACATCTATCACTGTTTCCTGTAGTCGTAACATATTGTACAGTTTGCTGTAGTCGTAACATATTGTACAGTTTCCTGAAGTAATAACATATTGTACAGTTTTCTGTAGTCGTAACATATTGGACAGTTTCCTGTAGTCGTAACATATTCTACAGTTTCCTGTAGTCATAACATATTGTACAGTTTCCTGCAGTAGTAACATATTGTACAGTTTGCTGTAGTCGTAACATATTGTACAGTTTGCTGTAGTCGTAACATATTGTACAGTTTCCTGAAGTAATAACATATTGTACAGTTTCCTGAAGTAATAACATATTGTACAGTTTCCTGCAGTAGTAACATATTGTACAGTTTCCTGTATTAGTAACATATTGTACAGTTTCCTGTAGTCGTAACATAGTGTATAATTTCCTGTAGTTGTAACATATTGTACAGTTTCCTGTAGTCGTAACATATTGTACAGTTTCCTGAGTAATAACATATTGTACAGTTTCCTGCAGTAGTAACATATTGTACAGTGTGTGTGTGTGTGTGTGTGTGTGTGTGTGTGTGTGTGTGTGTGTGTGTGTGTGTGTGTGTGTGTGTTAAGAGAGAGAGAAGAAATCAAGGGAAGAGGATTGCTTTATTTACCTTTATTGCCACATTCAAAAGGTTAGTCATTGCCTCCAAATCCTATCCTACTGAGACGTGTCGTAGCAAATATTTTTTCTATTGTGGTCAACACAAAAAATCTCTCATCTGAATACCAATGTTTAGTGTTGCAGGCCTTGTAAATATCTGTTTTGATGCCTTTTTAAGGAACCAGATAGAGCTCCCTCACGGTCCCCGGATTGTTTCCGATGGGCTTTTTTAAATGCCTTTTGCTACTTGCTTTCCATGCTTATCCAACAATCTCACAGGCAACCACTTCTCTTAGATTAGATTCTAGATTCTGTAGAACAGAACAAAACAGTTCAACCTAACTCTGACACAACAATTTACTGACAATATCATGGTAAACCTACCACACGGTAAGATGGGGGAGAAAATGTGTACATTTAGAAAGAATACATTCAAAGGAAATTGCATCAGTGTTCCCCTCATACTACAACAGCACAGGCCAATCCCAAATCAGCTCTCACAAGTCCTTGATATTTTCTCCATAGTTGTCTGTGGGAGTGTCTGTCCCTTATTGAGGAGACTCCTTGAAACCTGCTGCAGTGTTGTTTTTCATGTGTACCGTAGAAATATGGTTCTATTCTGTATGATGGGTTTGTTTTTGGCCATGTTCAACTGATTTCGCTTTCATGACACTAATCAACTCTGACCTCCCTTTTCAATGGATTATATGAGTACATTGAAGATGAATTGATCATGGGTAATATTTTGTTTATACTGCAGTTATCTTTCACAAGTTACCAAAGGTTTTTTATTGTGTTGTGGTATCCAACTTCATTTTAAAGGGACACATCACATGGGTCACACCTCAAAGTAGTAGATGCATAACGCGAAGAGGATGATTCTCAGAAAACATAGCACCCACTGTTCCCGGAATTAGTAGTCTAGTAACCACGGATACCTATAGGAATGTGTCACTGAACTGATGCCAACTGCCACACCTGATTCAGGGCTTGATGTTTAGTTGATTAGTTCAATAAGGTGTGATAGTGTTGGACTGGAACAGAATGTCCAGCCAGGGAAGGCCCTAGGCTCAGAATGGAAATTCTTGACTGTATAGCTTGACAGTCTAAGCAAATGTCTTGTTGTGGTAACATAGCTAATATCGCAGAAGGAAGAGATGTTTTGAACTATAGGGATCTGCCAGTGGTAGTTGCTTCTCCTCTCTTTCCCTCTTTGGGACTTTTGCTCACCAAGTGTTTGTTTGAAGTTCAGCATTGAAACGATACTGGACAAAGTCCTAATTGATTTAAGAAAAGGATGAAGTACATTTTTCCAAGGCAATTTTATTGGGCGTATTGGTTTTGCCAAATTCATATTTTATTGTGTGTTGGAAAGCCCTCCATGCGTGTTCCTCCTCTCTGTGCATTTACAGCCAGGCGGAAGTATCTCGCTACACTGGCTATATTATCCTCAGGGTGTGCTGTTATGTTCCAGTGCCTCAACAACAGAGAGTGGATATATACTATTTCTCTGCTCTCTCTTGCTTTCTTTCTCTCTTTGTGCGATACATCACCCACTCACACACATACCGCATGTTATTTCTTTCTCTCTTTGTGCGATACATCACCCACTCACACACATACTGCATGTTATTTCTTTCTCTCTTTGTGCGATACATCACCCACTCACACACATACCGCATGTTATTTCTTTCTCTCTTTGTGCGATACATCACCCACTCACACACATACTGCATGTTATTTCTTTCTCTCTTTGTGCGATACATCACCCACTCACACATACCGCATGTTATTTCTTTCTCTCTTTGTGCGATACATCACCCACTCACACACATACCGCATGTTATTTCTTTCTCTCTTTGTGCGATACATCACCCACTCACACATACATGTTATTTCTTTTCTCTTTGTGCGATACATCACCCACTCACACACATACCGCATGTTATTTCTTTCTCTCTTTGTGCGATACATCACCCACTCACACACATACTGCATGTTATTTCTTTCTCTCTTTGTGCGATACATCACCCACTCACACACATACTGCATGTTATTTCTTTCTCTCTTTGTGCGATACATCACCCACTCACACACATACCGCATGTTATTTCTTTCTTTCTTTGTGCGATACATCACCCACTCACACACATACTGCATGTTATTTCTTTCTCTCTTTGTGCGATACATCACCCACTCACACACATACTGCATGTTATTTCTTTCTCTCTTTGTGCGATACATCACCCACTCACACACATACTGCATGTTATTTCTTTCTCTCTTTGTGCGATACATCACCCACTCACACACATACTGCATGTTATTTCTTTCTCTCTTTGTGCGATACATCACCCACTCACACACATACTGCATGTTATTTCTTTCTCTCTTTGTGCGATACATCACCCACTCACACACATACCGCATGTTATTTCTTTCTCTCTTTGTGCGATACATCACCCACTCACACACATACCGCATGTTATTTCTTTCTCTCTTTGTGCACATCACCCACTCACACACATACCGCATGTTATTTCTTTCTCTCTTTGTGCGATACATCACCCACTCACACACATACCGCATGTTATTTCTTTCTCTCTTTGTGCGATACATCACCCACTCACACACATACCGCATGTTATTTCTTTCTCTCTTTGTGCGATACATCACCCACTCACACACATACCGCATGTTATTTCTTTTCTTTGTGCGATACATCACCCACTCACACACATACCGCATGTTATTTCTTTCTTTCTTTGTGCGATATATCACCCACTCACACACATACCGCATGTTATTTCTTTCTCTCTTTGTGCGATACATCACCCACTCACACACATACCGCATGTTATTTCTTTCTCTCTTTGTGCGATACATCACCCACTCACACACATACTGCATGTTATTTCTTTCTCTCTTTGTGCGATATATCACCCACTCACACATACCGCATGTTATTTCTTTCTCTCTTTGTGCGATACATCACCCACTCACACACATACTGCATGTTATTTCTTTCTCTCTTTGTGCGATACATCACCCACTCACACACATACCGCATGTTATTTCTTTCTCTCTTTGTGCGATACATCACCCACTCACACACATACCGCATGTTATTTCTTTCTCTCTTTGTGCGATACATCACCCACTCACACACATACCGCATGTTATTTCTTTCTCTCTTTGTGCGATACATCACCCACTCACACACATACCGCATGTTATTTCTTTCTCTCTTTGTGCGATACATCACCCACTCACACACATACTGCATGTTATTTCTTTCTCTCTTTGTGCGATACATCACCCACTCACACACATACCGCATGTTATTTCTTTCTCTCTTTGTGCGATACATCACCCACTCACACATACCGCATGTTATTTCTTTCTCTCTTTGTGCGATACATCACCCACTCACACACATACCGCATGTTATTTCTTTCTCTCTTTGTGCGATACATCACCCACTCACACACATACCGCATGTTATTTCTTTCTCTCTTTGTGCGATACATCACCCACTCACACACATACCGCATGTTATTTCTTTCTCTCTTTGTGCGATACATCACCCACTCACACATACTGCATGTTATTTCTTTCTCTCTTTGTTACATCACCCACTCACACACATACTGCATGTTATTTCTTTCTCTCTTTGTGCGATACATCACCCACTCACACACATACCGCATGTTATTTCTTTCTCTCTTTGTGCGATACATCACCCACTCACACACATACTGCATGTTATTTCTTTCTCTCTTTGTGCGATATATCACCCACTCACACATACCGCATGTTATTTCTTTCTCTCTTTGTGCGATACATCACCCACTCACACACATACTGCATGTTATTTCTTTCTCTCTTTGTGCGATACATCACCCACTCACACACATACTGCATGTTATTTCTTTCTCTCTTTGTGCGATACATCACCCACTCACACATACCGCATGTTATTTCTTTCTCTCTTTGTGCGATACATCACCCACTCACACACATACTGCATGTTATTTCTTTTCTCTTTGTGCGATACATCACCCACTCACACACATACCGCATGTTATTTCTTTCTCTCTTTGTGCGATACATCACCCACTCACACACATACTGCATGTTATTTCTTTCTCTCTTTGTGCGATACATCACCCACTCACACACATACCGCATGTTATTTCTTTCTCTCTTTGTGCGATACATCACCCACTCACACACATACTGCATGTTATTTCTTTCTCTCTTTGTGCGATACATCACCCACTCACACACATACCGCATGTTATTTCTTTCTCTCTTTGTGCGATACATCACCCACTCACACACATACTGCATGTTATTTCTTTCTCTCTTTGTGCGATACATCACCCACTCACACACATACCGCATGTTATTTCTTTCTCTCTTTGTGCATGATACATCACCCACTCACACACATACTGCATGTTATTTCTTTCTCTCTTTGTGCGATACATCACCCACTCACACACATACCGCATGTTATTTCTTTCTCTCTTTGTGCGATACATCACCCACTCACACATACCGCATGTTATTTCTTTCTCTCTTTGTGCGATACATCACCCACTCACACACATACTGCATGTTATTTCTTTCTCTCTTTGTGCGATACATCACCCACTCACACACATACCGCATGTTATTTCTTTCTCTCTTTGTGCGATACATCACCCACTCACACACATACCGCATGTTATTTCTTTCTCTCTTTGTTATCACCCACTCACACACATACTGCATGTTATTTCTTTCTCTCTTTGTGCGATACATCACCCACTCACACACATACCGCATGTTATTTCTTTCTCTCTTTGTGCGATACATCACCCACTCACACACATACTGCATGTTATTTCTTTCTCTCTTTGTGCGATACATCACCCACTCACACACATACCGCATGTTATTTCTTTCTCTCTTTGTGCGATACATCACCCACTCACACACATACCGCATGTTATTTCTTTCTCTCTTTGTGCGATACATCACCCACTCACACACATACTGCATGTTATTTCTTTCTCTCTTTGTGCGATACATCACCCACTCACACACATACCGCATGTTATTTCTTTCTCTCTTTGTGCGATACATCACCCACTCACACACATACCGCATGTTATTTCTTTCTCTCTTTGTGCGATACATCACCCACTCACACACATACCGCATGTTATTTCTTTCTCTCTTTGTGCGATATATCACCCACTCACACATACCGCATGTTATTTCTTTCTCTCTTTGTGCGATACATCACCCACTCACACACATACCGCATGTTATTTCTTTCTCTCTTTGTGCGATACATCACCCACTCACACACATACCGCATGTTATTTCTTTCTCTCTTTGTGCGATACATCACCCACTCACACATACCGCATGTTATTTCTTTCTCTCTTTGTGCGATACATCACCCACTCACACACATACCGCATGTTATTTCTTTCTTACAGACAATGGTTGTGGGCAATCAAGGTTAAAGCAATTATCATAAATATTTTAGTTAAATTGCATTCCATTATTTTTTTGTTCTCCCACAGAGGCCTCAACATAATTATTCCTGTAGGAGGTGATTTTGCTAATTGTCATGGCGTTTTGTATTTGCTCAGATTAACAGAAACAATGTGTCATAATTATAAATGTAATTGCAGCCATACGTAATCATTATTAAAAAACCATTCATAAACAACTTCACAGAAGAATTCTGGTGCTTCTTGTGCTTCAGGACCACCTGGAAAAGCTGACTATGTGTTCTCATAGCCCAGAACACCACCATTTTACCTAATGGAAATATTAAAGATTGGGAGCTAACTATGTCTTGTTTTATTTTACACTTTAATGTGTCAATAAGAACAATGCTATAAATTAGCTTTACATTGTTTTGTTTTACTAAAAGCACCTAATTTCTCAATAAACCAGTTGAAATCCTGTTTACAGCAGCATCATATGAGATGCCGAGTACTACACATGGTCCTGAAGTTGAAATGACCATGATCTCACCATGATGTTATGGCCCTTCAGTTTTCTGTATCTAAACCACAGAAATACATCCCTGTCAGAGCATGAGAAGACAACAGAGTCCCCCAGCACCTCAGTCTTTCAACCCTCCCAAAAAGTCAAGCATGTGGATAACGTTTTATGAGTCATCGTTGTCAGGTCACATCCATCTCTCTGTACATGACAGATTGCTCTCAAGGCCTGTCGTCTGCCACTGGTGAACAGTAATGGATACCCGGGGCCCAGGGTTGGTTAAACGCTCACAGTTTGGCATCAATGATTGACAAATGCTCCACAGCTTCTCCTTTCAAGGTTTCAAGGTTTGAAGTTCTATTAGTCATATGTACGGGATACACATGGTATACATAATCCAACAAAATACTTAATTGCAGGTTCCTTCTTAGGTATCTTCTCAACAATACAACAACAATAAGAACTGGTAAAAAAACATGAATACGAACATAAAGTAAATGGCAGTAGAATAGAATAAACATTTTGGCGTCATTATAATACAGGAAGGCACAATTTATAGTATAATATTTATGTGTATTATGGAAGAGTTGGCAAGTGTATGAATTGAGCAGATTAATAAGTGGCTGGTAGCAGCAGTTGGGATGTGTGTAGTGTCATGACGTTGGCCTGGGGGTAGGTTTATGACAGTCATGAATACCTCTTCCCCCCTTTTTCCTCTCTCTACTCTACTGAAGTTACATTTGCAAACCCCTTGGTTAACATAGAGATTCTGGGAACATCAGAAGGTGGGGGAAAATGAACTATATTCTGGTAATCCGACCAATTGAACAAATGCGGTGGTACTTAGTGAATATGATGTCAGTTCGGTTGTCATCTGAGACATTCTCATCAATGATAAGATGACATAAACTCTACAGTGGAAAGTCTACACATCAGAGTTATCGGATTCACATGGAATTGTTGTTCAATTTAAATGTTTGTATATGAAATTATTTGTGATGGGATGAAATGTGATTTTAGCTTCTAAAATGTGAGAATTGGGTTTAAATAAGGTTAGGGCTCTGCTCAATCAGTGGCCCGCCCCTGGGAAGAGTCATGTGTTATAAAACTTTTCAGACACACCCTTCTCGCTCCACTATATAAAGCCTTGACGACAATATAACCTCCTGTTCCGAGGACGATGGTCCGATGTCAGAATGGTTCAGATAATAACTACAGAACGAAGCCAACATCAGCATGAGCTTTGGTTGCGAATGGTATGAACTTTAAACTCTTATTCACTCTACAGAAGTGATACCTCCTAGCCGTTGAGTTAGCAACAGCAGCTGCAAACGCAGGTCAGGAAGGAACAGACAGAGTATTCCGTCTACCAAACAATGGCGTTACTAAAACGTATCCAATTGATCAGCAGAGACATTCTTCAAAGGACTCTGTTGGGCAACACGGCCTTCCATCTACCACTAACCTACCGAAGCGCAGCTCAGAGTAAATATTTATTGCATTTTCCTTTTCCAAATGGCCGGTAATTTAGAATGCATAAGATACTGTATTTACGATAGCACAGCTTCTCCCTGTGTCCCTCAGTCTTCCCACTCTTTCACTCAAACCCAGCCCCTTTTCTTTTGTGTAACAAGCTGTCATATCTGTTCCGCCCGCTAGGGATGTTTTCCTTTATGACGTCATTTGTAATCAAGTTATGATTAATTATGTATATGTGTAATTCTGTGTGATTAGTTAGGTATTTAGTAAATACATAATTAAACCCAATTTTGTATTGCTTATTCAACTTGTTAGCCAGGGTTTGTGAAGATAACCAAGAATTTACAA
Source organism: Oncorhynchus keta (assembly GCF_023373465.1). NCBI lineage: Eukaryota > Metazoa > Chordata > Actinopteri > Salmoniformes > Salmonidae > Oncorhynchus > Oncorhynchus keta. The sequence continues at coordinate 34,642,321 of NC_068438.1, read as the reverse complement.
CTTTCAGATGAGACTGAATTAAGGTGACGATTAATATTGACTGCTATTGATGTAAAATATGACTAGGTCTTTAAGAGTTTATTCGGAAGATAACAGCTCTATAAATATTATTTTGTGGTGCCCTGACTCTCGTTAATTACATTTACATGATCAGCTCAATCAGGTAATATTAATTACGGAGAATTATTTTATAGAATATCATGTCATATCACTTAATCCGGCATAGCCAAAGACCTGACAGTAGCATGAATGTACATGTGTGTGTCTGTGTGCTAAGGTGCAGAGAATCAAACCAGGTGGTCAGTCCAGTTCAAGTGTTTAGCAGTCTGATGGCTTGTAGAAACTTTTGCTGAGCCTGTTGGTATCGGACCTCGTGCTCCGATACCATCTGCCCGACAGTAAGGGAGAGAACAGCTTGTGGCCGGGCTGTATGGGGTCCTTTATGATGCTGCATGCCTTCCTCCAATCCTCCAATCAGCTTTTGTGGCTATTTGAGCATAATGTACTGTAGGCCTACCAACAAAACCAATGGAGCAAATCCCATAAGATTTTCACATGGAAATGGTTCTATGGTATATAGTCTAGAGTAGCCTCTATGTGGTGTTCAATGCAGACCTATATTGCATGAGACTATGGCAACAATGTGTTTGACTGCGTTCCATTGATTCCATTCCAGCCATTGGAATGAGTCCATCCTCCTATAGCTCCTCACACCAGCCTTCCCTGGTGCAGCTTCTTAGGAAGTAAAGACAATGTTGCGCCCTCTTGACAAGAGTGATAGTGTTGTTGGTCCATGACAAGTCCTCGGTGATGTGGACGCTGAGGAACTTAGAACTTGTGACTCTCTCTACTACAGTCCCATTGATGTGGATCGGGGCATGTTCCCTCCTCTGCTTTCTGAAGTCAACAATCAACTCCTTTGTTTTGCTGACATTGAGGGAGAGGTTGTTGTCATGACACCACAATTTTAGTTGACTTACCTCCTTCCTATTGGCTGACTCTTTGTTGTCGGTTATCAGGCCTACAACCTGCTGTCAGCACCCTTGATGATGGAGTTGTTGTAGTGCAAAGCCACACAGTTGGTGGGTGAACAGGGAGTACACCAGGGAGCGGAGGACACACCCAAATAATGTTCCCCGGCCAAATAGTGTCCCCCTCTACGTCACAATGGGATTTGATAAACTATTAGCATCATTTGCTATATGAACAGTGTGATGGCCTAATGATTTGCATTTTGGATATCATTGCAGCCTAAATTATATTATTTTCATCATCGCTATGCAAACAAGGCTGATTTCACTGACAATTTCGCTGCTTAAACACATTTTGTTTAGCTAACTACTTTTTGGTGCCTTGTAAACATTACAACATGAAATCCATGTCTTAAACATTGCTGCATTTCGGAAAAGGGCAAAGAAAACGTGTAATCTGCTTGACACATTAAAGTTACTTACCATACTGTTCACGAAGTCAGCTAATTTCCACTCCATTCATATGCAAATCCGTTTGACTTTTTATTTCAACCTGCCCTTCCCTTGTCTACACTGAAATAATATCACTTCAGTAGTATATTATATGTCCAGTATGATACGGCTAGCAAACTTTGTTAGCAGATAATGACAACATGACAATAACAGTAGCTGTAGATGATGTAATGAGATGGAGGAAGAGATGGGATGTTGGGCAGATTGTTGGGCAATCAGAAGTCACTAGATGCAGAATTTTGTCTGGAGAGAGAGGAGAGAAAAAGTTAAAGGCGGAGGAGAGAGGAAAGAGGCGGAATCAAGAGTTGCTTGATCAGGTGCTGCGGCTTGTTATTCCTGTCATTTGTCGTCGACAGGCAGCCAGTCTCAGTCAGAGATTCAATAACATGGGCCTGGTTTAGTTGGAAGCCCTCTCACCACGTCAAGGTACAAGCAGATAAAATGATTTTTGGGGGGGACCCAGTTTAATTAAGGCATTTAACCCCCTACTCTATCTTTGTAGTGTTTGATCTGATGGGGCTTGGATAGATTTAGCAATGTGTGGATGTCTCAATCCTGCTGTGTAATGGCCTCAGGGAGGCTTCTGCCATATTACATACACAAATCTAGAACCTCCAGATATGCAAACACTAACTAGAAACCAATGTCCAATTCCATACCAACCCTGGCCTAAAATTATGATTTGGACACAAAGATTCATGGCGAGGGAGGAGGAGGACCAGTAAGGAACTGAGCAACTGAACAGTCAATTTCAGTAAATTGAAAATTTTACTTGCAATGAAAACATTTTTATATGCAAATGTATACATCTATAGCCAATTTAAGCTATTTTCAAATATTTACCAGCAAATAAATGGAATAAAAAAAACAAATATATACATGCTTGTAAAGTTTGAATAGAAGACAGATACATATGCTATATACTTACCAAACAACTTACCAACTTCACAGCCAATGTCTGCAAAGGAACACATCTTTATTCAAATGTAAAACAATATTACAACAGGTTATTAACGTTATTTACAATAACATACAATATACAACCAGATGCAATGTAATAAAATACCTACCGTCTTGAGGTGGGGAGCCGGCCAAGCAGTGAAAACAAGGGTGGGGAAAACATCAGACAAAACAGATGACGAACAATGGATATGATGGACAGACAAATTCACGCACATTGACGACATGAGACAAACAAGACACATGTGTCACGCCCTGCTCGTAGTATTTTGTGTTTTTCTTCATGTATTTAGTCAGACCAGGGTGTGACATGGGTTTTTGTATGTGGTGTGTAGATAGTGGGATTGTAGCTTAGTGGGGTGTTCTAGGTTAGTCTATGGCTGTCTGAAGTGGTTCTCAATCAGAGGCAGGTGTTTATCGTTGTCTCTGATTGGGAGCCATATTTAGGCAGCCATATTCTTTGGTTGTATTGTGGGTGATTGTCCTGAGTGTCTTGATGTCCTTGGTTGATGTAAGTAAGGGTAAGTAATCCTTCTCACCCCCCCTTCTCCCCCCCTTCCACTGGGTGTCATAGGTGTTTGCACCAATTTGTAAGTCGCTCTGGATAAGAGCGTCTGCTAAATGACTTAAATGTAAATGTAAATGTTAGTTGACACAAGTATAGGCTGTTTTCGGTTTTTGTTTCGTTTATTGTTTTGTAGTGTTCGTGTTTAGTCGTGTTTAAGTTTGTTTAAATAAACATGGATCACAATCGACACGCTGCAGTTTGGTCCGACTCTCCTTCACCATATGAAAACCGTGACAACATGAAAATGCTTGCCGTATCTCCTGCACCAGGCCACCTCCTTTCCGTCTCTCATGTATTTCCGACAAAAGCGGTGGACGCTGACCTCTGATGTGTCGGGTGTGGACACCTTGGGAGGCCTGGACCCAGGAAGGGGACTGGAGTGTAGACTGGGAAATGGTGCCAGGTGCCCAGCCTGAAAACAAGAGAAAAAATGAAGAGACCACTGCAAAATAATCAGTTTCTCTGGTTTTACTATTCAGAGGTATATGTTTGAGTAAAATTAACATTTTTAACACCTTCTGACAACATTTCTCCCAAATTCCAAAGAAAAAATATTGTCATTTAGAGCATTTATTTGCAGAAAATGACAATTGGTCGAAATAACAACAAATGCAGTGTTGTCAGACCTCGAATAATGCAAAGAAAATACATTCACATTCAATTTTAAACAACACAATACTAATATTTTAACTTAGGAAGAGTGCAGAAATCAATTTTTTATGGAATAACCCTGATTTTCAATCACAGCTTTCATGTGTCTTGGCATGCTCTCCACCAGTCTTTCACATTGATGTTGGGTGACTTTTTGTCACTCCTGGCGCAAAAATTCAAGCAGCTCGGCTTTGTTTGATGGCTTGTGACCATCCATCTTCCTCTTGATCACATTCCAGAGGTTTTCAATGGGGTTCAGGTCTGGAGATTGGGCTAGCCATGACAGGGTCTTGATCTGGTGGTCCTCCATCCACACCTTGATTGACCTGGCTGTGTGGCATGGAGCATTGCCCTGCTGGAACAACCAATCCTCAGAGTTGGGGAACATTGTCAGAGCAGAAGGAAGCAAGTTTTCTTCCAGGACAACCTTGTACGTGGCTTGATTCATGCGTCCTTCACAAAGAAACATCTGCCCGATTCCAGCCTTGCTGAAGAACCCCCAGATCATCACCGATACTCCACCAAATTTCACAGTGGATTCAAGACACTGTGGCTTGTAGGCCTCTCCATGTCTTGCACCCACTGTGAAATTAGGTGGAGAAGCTTATTACCTAAAATGGATCAATTGAAAGTGTAGGTTCACAGCTCAAATCCAGATGTGTTGGTCATTACTGAGGCGTGTTTAAGGAAGAGTGTTTTGAATACTGATGTTAACCTCTTCCAAAGGTGGGGGAGTGGCAATCTTTACCAAGGATCACCTTCAGTGCTTGGTTGTCTCCACCAAGTCTGTCCCCATACAATTTGATTTGCTGGTTTTAAGTATTAAACTTTCAAATAGCTCTTTGTTGACTGTTGCTGGGTGCTATCGTCCTCCATCAGCACCGGCCTGTACCCTACCTGCCCTAAGCTCTCTCCTGGCCCCTTACACTAAGTCTGACTTTGTCCTGTTAGGTGATCTAAACTGGGACGTGCTTAATAAACCACCTGACAAAGTCCTAAAGCAATGGGACACCCTAAATCTTTCTCAGATTATCACCAATCCCACAAGGTATGACTCCAAACACCCAGAAAAGGCTACTCTCCTCAGTATCAGTCTGGAGTGTTCTGTAATGACCTTAGTGATCACTGTTTTTAAAGCCTGTTTCCGTAATGGCTGCTCAGTGAAACGACCTGTCCTGATTTGTCATAGGCGCTTGCTAAAAAACTTTGATGAGCAAGCCTTCCTGCATAACCTGGCCTCTGTAAAATGGTATATAATCAGCTTGATCACTTCTGTTGAAGACGCTTGGACTTTGGTGGTGTGGGGGCTGTGCTTCGGCAAAGTGGGTGGGGTTATATCCTTCCTGTTTGGCCCTGTCCGGGGGTGTCCTCGGATGGGGCCACAGTGTCTCCTGACCCCTCCTGTCTCAGCCTCCAGTATTTATGCTGCAGTAGTTTGTTTGTCGGGGGGCTATGGTCAGTTTGTTATATCTGGAGTACTTCTCCTGTCCTATTCGGTGTCCTGTGTGCGTTCTCTAATTCTCTCCTTCTCTATTTCTTTCTCTCTCTCGGAGGATCTGAGCCCTAGGACCGTGCCCCAGGACTACCTGACATGATGACTCCTTGCTGTCCCCAGTCCACCTGACCTTGCTGCTGCTCCAGTTTCAACTGTTCTGCCTTATTATTATTCGACCATGCTGGTCATTTCTGAACATTTGAACATCTTGGCCTTGTTCTGTTATAATCTCCACCCAGCACAGCCAGAAGAGGACTGGCCACCCCACATAGCTTGGTTCCTCTCTAGGTTTCTTCCTAGGTTTTGGCCTTTCTAGGGAGTTTTTCCTAGCCACCGTGCTTCTACACCTGCATTGCTTGCTGTTTGGGGTTTTAGGCTGGGTTTCTGTACAGCACTTTGAGATATCAGCTGATGTACGAAGGGCTATATAAATAAATTTGATTTGATTTGACTTTCTTTTTTGATATTTTCAGTGGTATTGTTAACAAACGCACTCCGTAAAGAAAATGAGAATTAAAAACAGGTTCAGCTCCTGGTTCGACTGTGATCTTGCGGAGTTACTCCACCTCAAGAATTGCATTTGGCGAAAGGCTCGGCACATGCATACCCAAGCTGACTGGCTATGGTTCAGGCAAATGAGAAATAAGTGCACTTAGGCTATCCGGAAGGCCAAAGTTAGTTACTTTAAGGACCAGTTCTCTCTCTGAGGGTCTAACCCCAAGAAGTTCTGGAAAACTGTTAAAGACCTGGAGAATAAACCCTCCTCCTCACTGCCCATGTCCCTTAACGTTGATGATGTGGTTGTTACTGACAAGAAGCACATGGCTGAGCTCTTTAATCCCTTTCTTCTTTAAGGTTACTGCTCCTATCATCGCAAAGCCTATCTCCAACCTTTTTAACCGGTCTCTCCTTTCTGGGGAGGTTCACATTGCTTGGAAGGCAGCCACAGTCTGTCCTTTATTTAAAGGTGGAGATCGAGACTGATCCTAACTGTTATTGGCCTATTTCTATTTTGCCCTGTCTATCAAAAGTCTTGGAAAAACTTGTCAATAATCAACTGCCTGGCTTTCTTGATGTCTATAGTATTTTCTCAGGTTTGCAATCTGGTTTCTGCTCAGGTTATGGATGTGTCACTGCAACCTTAAAGGTCCTCAATGATGTCAACATTGCCCTTGATTCTAAGCAATATTGGCCTGGTTTGCTATAACTACCTCAAAGAGTGCAATGTATGAAGTCAGAAAATCTGCTGTCTCAGCCACTGCCTGCCACCAAGGGAGTACCCCAAGGCTCAATCCTAGGCCCCACGTTCTTCTCAATTTACATCAACAACATAGCTCAGGCAGTAGGAAGATCTCTAATTCATTTATATGCAGATTATACAGTCTCATACTCTGCTGACCCTCTGTGGATTTTTGTGTTAAATGCTCTACAACAATGCTTTCTTAGTGTCCAACAAGCTTTCTCTACCCTTAACCTTGTTCTGAACACATCCAAAACAAAGTACTTGTATGGTCATGTGGTTTGGTTAGAAGAATGCCCCTCTTCCCACAGGTGTGATTACTACCTCTGAGGGTTTAGAGATTAAGGTAGTCACCCCATACAAGTACTTGGGAGTATGGCTAGATGGTGCACTGTCCTTCTCTCAGCACATATCAAAGCTGCAGTCTAAAGTTAATTCTAGACGTGTCTTCTATCGTAATCACTCCTCTTTCACCCCAGCTGCCAAACTAACCCTGATTCAGATGACCATCCTACCCATGCTAGATTACGGAGACATAATTTATAGATCGGCAGGTAAGGGTGCTCTCGAGTGGCTAGATGTCCTTTACCATTTGGCCATCAGATTTGCCACCAATGCTCCTTATAGGACACATCACTGCACTGTATGCTCTTCTGTAAACTGGTCATCTCTGTTTACCCGTCGCAAGACCCACTGGTTGATGCTTATTTATAAAATCCTCTTAGACCTCACTCCCCCCTATCTGAGATATATACTGCAGCCCTCATTCTCCACATACAACACCCGTTCTGCCAGTCACATTCTGTTAAAGGTCCCCAAAGCACACACATCCCTCGGTCGCTCCTCTTTTCAGTTCGCTGCAGCTGGCGACTGGAACGAGCTGCAACAAACTCTCAAACTGGACAGTTTTATCTCAATCTCATTCAAAGACTCAATCATGGACACTCTTACTGACAGTTGTGGCTGCTTTGTATGATGTATTGTTGTCTCTACCTTCTTGACCTTTGTGCTGTTGACTTTGCCCAATAATGTTTGTACCATGTTTTTGTGCTGCTACCATGTTGTGTTGCAACACATGTTGTTGTCATGTTGTGTTGCTACCATGCTGTGTTGTCATGTTTTGCTGTTATGTTGTTGTCTTATGTCTCTCTTTATGAAGTGCTGTGTCTCTCTTGTTGTGATGTGTGTTTTGTCCTATATTTATAGACCTTTTGCCTTTTGGTAGGCCGTCTTTGTAAATAAGAATTTGTTCTAACTGACTTGTCTAGTTAAATGAAGGTTAAATAAATAAAAGATAAACAGAAATCAGCAACAATAACAGTTAGCTAGCTAACTTAGATAATGTTAGCTAGATAAAACTGTCTGGCTGAGGTAAATAAGTAGCTAGCAATGTCAATATAAAAACAACTTAAATTATTTATTCCTATTTAACTATATGTTCTTATATAAAGACAAATATATGGTAAAGAAATTGTCTCCTCTTTCCAGTCTGTTCGGTCCTGTGAAGCAGCATGTAGTCAGCAGGTTGTCACTGTCAAAATCACATCCTTGGACTGGAGAGCAATTCTGAGGTAATCATTTTGCACAGACTGAGCGAGCGCTTCTGAGGTGGAAAAGAACTAGAACTGCCAGCGTCCTCCTTCCTTCACGACCTCTCCGAGGTAACCAAGCAACCAGCATAGCAACGGACGCTATGGTTCATTACATAATCCAGTCAGAATGTTGCAACTTCTAGCAACAGGCCTAGCAACAGAACTTAGAACTCATCGAATCCCATTGTGATGTAGAGGGGGACACTATTTGGCCTGGGGACATTATTTGGCATGACAGGCCCTCCGTGTTAAGAGTCAGTATGGAGGAGGTGTTGTTAACAATGGTCTGCCCATCAGGAAGTCCAGGATCCAGTTGCAGAGGGGTCGGAGCTTGGTGTCGACAATAGTGGTGAATACTGAACTGTAGTCAATGAACAGCATTCTTACATGGGTGTTCTTCTTGTCCAGATGTGTTACGGACGGGAAAATAGCAATGTAAATGGCATCTTCCATGGATCTGTTGGAGCAGTAGGCAAATTGGAGTGGGTCCAGTGTGCCTGGGCCGCTGGCCTTGATGTGAGCCATGACCAGCCTCTCAAAGCACTTCATGATGAACGAGGTGAGCGCGGCGGGGTGATAGTCATTTGGGCATGTCACCTTCTTTTTCATGGGCACATGGATGATGGTGGTTTCTGCTCGTCCAGAGCAGTGAGAGTCTTCCTGGACAGACTCTGTATTGTCTGGTCGTCCAGAGCAGTGAGAGTCTTCCTGGACAGACTCTGTATTGTCTGGTCGTCCAGAGCAGTGAGAGTCTTCCTGGACGGACTCTGTATTGTCTGGTCGTCCAGAGCAGTGAGAGTCTTCCTGGACGGACTCTGTATTGTCTGGTCATCCAGAGCAGTGAGAGTCTTCCTGGACAGACTCTGTATTGTCTGGTCGTCCAGAGCAGTGAGAGTCTTCCTGGACAGACTCTGTATTGTCTGGTCGTCCAGAGCAGTGAGAGTCTTCCTGGACAGACTCTGTATTGTCTGGTCGTCCAGAGCAGTGAGAGTCTTCCTGGACAGACTCTGTATTGTCTGGTCGTCCAGAGCAGTGAGAGTCTTCCTGGACAGACTCTGTATTGTCTGGTCGTCCAGAGCAGTGAGAGTCTTCCTGAACAGACTCTGAATTGTCTGGTCGTCCAGAGCAGTGAGAGTCTTCCTGGACAGACTCTGTATTGTCTGGTCATCCAGAGCAGTGAGAGTCTTCCTGGACGGACTCTGTATTGTCTGGTCGTCCAGAGCAGTGAGAGTCTTCCTGGACAGACTCTGTATTGTCTGGTCGTCCAGAGCAGTGAGAGTCTTCCTGGACAGACTCTGTATTGTCTGGTCATCCAGAGCAGTGAGAGTCTTCCTGGACGGACTCTGTATTGTCTGGTCGTCCAGAGCAGTGAGAGTCTTCCTGGACGTCGTCCAGACTCTGTATTGTCTGTTCATTCAGAGCAGTGAGAGTCTTCCTGGACAGACTCTGTATTGTCTAGTCATCCAGAGCAGTGAGAGTCTTCCTGGACAGACTCTGTATTGTCTGGTCGTCCAGAGCAGTGAGAGTCTTCCTGGACAGACTCTGTATTGTCTGGTCATTCAGAGCAGTGAGAGTCTTCCTGGACAGACTCTGTATTGTCTAGTCATCCAGAGCAGTGAGAGTCTTCCTGGACAGACTCTGTATTGTCTGGTCGTCCAGAGCAGTGAGAGTCTTCCTGGACAGACTCTGTATTGTCTGGTCATCCAGAGCAGTGAGAGTCTTCCTGGACAGACTCTGTATTGTCTGTTCATCCAGAGCAGTGAAGGTCTTCCTGGACAGACTCTGTATTGTCTCGTCGTCCAGAGCAGTGAGAGTCTTCCTGGACGGACTCTGTATTGTCTGGTCGTCCAGAGCAGTGAGAGTCTTCCTGGACAGACTCTGTATTGTCTGGTCGTCCAGAGCAGTGAGAGTCTTCCTGGACAGACTCTGTATTGTCTGGTCGTCCAGAGCAGTGAGAGTCTTCCTGGACAGACTCTGTATTGTCTGGTCGTCCAGAGCAGTGAGAGTCTTCCTGGACAGACTCTGTATTGTCTGGTCGTCCAGAGCAGTGAGAGTCTTCCTGGACAGACTCTGTATTGTCTGGTCTTCCAGAGCAGTGAGAGTCTTCCTGGACAGACTCTGTATTGTCTGGTCGTCCAGAGCAGTGAGAGTCTTCCTGGACGGACTCTGTATTGTCTGGTCTTCCAGAGCAGTGAGAGTCTTCCTGGACGGACTCTGTATTGTCTGGTCGTCCAGAGCAGTGAGAGTCTTCCTGGACAGACTCTGTATTGTCTGGTCGTCCAGAGCAGTGAGAGTCTTCCTGGACGGACTCTGTATTGTCTGGTCGTCCAGAGCAGTGAGAGTCTTCCTGGACGGACTCTGTATTGTCTGGTCGTCCAGAGCAGTGAGAGTCTTCCTGGACGGACTCTGTATTGTCTGGTCGTCCAGAGCAGTGAGAGTCTTCCTGGACGGACTCTGTATTGTCTGGTCGTCCAGAGCAGTGAGAGTCTTCCTGGACGGACTCTGTATTGTCTGGTCGTCCAGAGCAGTGAGAGTCTTCCTGGACAGACTCTGTATTGTCTGGTCTTCCAGAGCAGTGAGAGTCTTCCTGGACAGACTCTGTATTGTCTGGTCTTCCAGAGCAGTGAGAGTCTTCCTGGACAGACTCTGTATTGTCTGGTCTTCCAGAGCAGTGAGAGTCTTCCTGGACAGACTCTGTATTGTCTGGTCGTCCAGAGCATTGAGAGTCTTCCTGGACGGACTCTGTATTGTCTGGTCGTCCAGAGCAGTGAGAGTCTTCCTGGACGGACTCTGTATTGTCTGGTCATTCAGAGCAGTGAGAGTCTTCCTGGACAGACTCTGTATTGTCTGGTCGTCCAGAGCAGTGAGAGTCTTCCTGGACGGACTCTGTATTGTCTGGTCGTCCAGAGCAGTGAGAGTCTTCCTGGACGGACTCTGTATTGTCTGGTCATTCAGAGCAGTGAGAGTCTTCCTGGACAGACTCTGTATTGTCTAGTCATCCAGAGCAGTGAGAGTCTTCCTGGACAGACTCTGTATTGTCTGGTCGTCCAGAGCAGTGAGAGTCTTCCTGGACAGACTCTGTATTGTCTGGTCATCCAGAGCAGTGAGAGTCTTCCTGGACAGACTCTGTATTGTCTGGTCATCCAGAGCAGTGAGAGTCTTCCTGGACAGACTCTGTATTGTCTGGTCATCCAGAGCAGTGAGAGTCTTCCTGGACGGACTCTGTATTGTCTGGTCGTCCAGAGCAGTGAGAGTCTTCCTGGACAGACTCTGTATTGTCTGGTCGTCCAGAGCAGTGAGAGTCTTCCTGGACAGACTCTGTATTGTCTGGTCGTCCAGAGCAGTGAGAGTCTTCCTGGACAGACTCTGTATTGTCTGGTCGTCCAGAGCAGTGAGAGTCTTCCTGGACAGACTCTGTATTGTCTGGTCGTCCAGAGCAGTGAGAGTCTTCCTGGACAGACTCTGTATTGTCTGGTCGTCCAGAGCAGTGAGAGTCTTCCTGGACAGACTCTGTATTGTCTGGTCGTCCAGAGCAGTGAGAGTCTTCCTGGATTGTCTGGTCTCCAGAGCAGTGAGAGTCTCCCTGGACAGACTCTGTATTGTCTGGTCGTCCAGAGCAGTGAGAGTCTTCCTGGACAGACTCTGTATTGTCTGGTCGTCCAGAGCAGTGAGAGTCTTCCTGGACGGACTCTGTATTGTCTGGTCTTCCAGAGCAGTGAGAGTCTTCCTGGACGGACTCTGTATTGTCTGGTCGTCCAGAGCAGTGAGAGTCTTCCTGGACGGACTCTGTATTGTCTGGTCGTCCAGAGCAGTGAGAGTCTTCCTGGACGGACTCTGTATTGTCTGGTCGTCCAGAGCATTGAGAGTCTTCCTGGACGGACTCTGTATTGTCTGGTCGTCCAGAGCATTGAGAGTCTTCCTGGACGGACTCTGTATTGTCTGGTCGTCCAGAGCAGTGAGAGTCTTCCTGGACGGACTCTGTATTGTCTGGTCGTCCAGAGCAGTGAGAGTCTTCCTGGACGGACTCTGTATTGTCTGGTCGTCCAGAGCAGTGAGAGTCTTCCTGGACAGACTCTGTATTGTCTGGTCTTCCAGAGCAGTGAGAGTCTTCCTGGACAGACTCTGTATTGTCTGGTCTTCCAGAGCAGTGAGAGTCTTCCTGGACAGACTCTGTATTGTCTGGTCTTCCAGAGCAGTGAGAGTCTTCCTGGACAGACTCTGTATTGTCTGGTCGTCCAGAGCAGTGAGAGTCTCCCTGGACAGACTCTGTATTGTCTGGTCGTCCAGAGCAGTGAGAGTCTTCCTGGACAGACTCTGTATTGTCTGGTCTTCCAGAGCAGTGAGAGTCTTCCTGGACAGACTCTGTATTGTCTGGTCTTCCAGAGCAGTGAGAGTCTTCCTGGACGGACTCTGTATTGTCTGGTCGTCCAGAGCAGTGAGAGTCTTCCTGGACGGACTCTGTATTGTCTGGTCGTCCAGAGCAGTGAGAGTCTTCCTGGACTGACTCTGTATTGTCTGGTCGTCCAGAGCAGTGAGAGTCTTCCTGGACAGACTCTGTATTGTCTGGTCTTCCAGAGCAGTGAGAGTCTTCCTGGACAGACTCTGTATTGTCTGGTCTTCCAGAGCAGTGAGAGTCTTCCTGGACAGACTCTGTATTGTCTGGTCTTCCAGAGCAGTGAGAGTCTTCCTGGACAGACTCTGTATTGTCTGGTCATCCAGAGCAGTGAGAGTCTTCCTGGACAGACTCTGTATTGTCTGGTCTTCCAGAGCAGTGAGAGTCTTCCTGGACGGACTCTGTATTGTCTGGTCGTCCAGAGCAGTGAGAGTCTTCCTGGACGGACTCTGTATTGTCTGGTCGTCCAGAGCAGTGAGAGTCTTCCTGGACTGACTCTGTATTGTCTGGTCGTCCAGAGCAGTGAGAGTCTTCCTGGACAGACTCTGTATTGTCTGGTCTTCCAGAGCAGTGAGAGTCTTCCTGGACAGACTCTGTATTGTCTGGTCTTCCAGAGCAGTGAGAGTCTTCCTGGACAGACTCTGTATTGTCTGGTCTTCCAGAGCAGTGAGAGTCTTCCTGGACAGACTCTGTATTGTCTGGTCGTCCAGAGCAGTGAGAGTCTTCCTGGACAGACTCTGTATTGTCTGGTCGTCCAGAGCAGTGAGAGTCTTCCTGGACAGACTCTGTATTGTCTGGTCGTCCAGAGCAGTGAGAGTCTTCCTGGACGGACTCTGTATTGTCTGGTCGTCCAGAGCAGTGAGAGTCTTCCTGGACGGACTCTGTATTGTCTGGTCGTCCAGAGCATTGAGAGTCTTCCTGGACGGACTCTGTATTGTCTGGTCGTCCAGAGCAGTGAGAGTCTTCCTGGACGGACTCTGTATTGTCTGGTCGTCCAGAGCAGTGAGAGTCTTCCTGGACGGACTCTGTATTGTCTGGTCATCCAGAGCAGTGAGAGTCTTCCTGGACAGACTCTGTATTGTCTGGTCATCCAGAGCAGTGAAGGTCTTCCTGGACAGACTCTGTATTGTCTGTTCATCCAGAGCAGTGAAGGTCTTCCTGGACAGACTCTGTATTGTCTCGTCGTCCAGAGCAGTGAGTGTCTTCCTGGACAGACTCTGTATTGTCTGGTCTTCCAGAGCAGTGAGAGTCTTCCTGGACAGACTCTGTATTGTCTGGTCTTCCAGAGCAGTGAGAGTCTTCCTGGACAGACTCTGTATTGTCTGGTCTTCCAGAGCAGTGAGAGTCTTCCTGGACAGACTCTGTATTGTCTGGTCTTCCAGAGCAGTGAGAGTCTTCCTGGACAGACTCTGTATTGTCTGGTCGTCCAGAGCAGTGAGAGTCTTCCTGGACAGACTCTGTATTGTCTGGTCGTCCAGAGCAGTGAGAGTCTTCCTGGACGGACTCTGTATTGTCTGGTCGTCCAGAGCATTGAGAGTCTTCCTGGACGGACTCTGTATTGTCTGGTCGTCCAGAGCAGTGAGAGTCTTCCTGGACGGACTCTGTATTGTCTGGTCATTCCAGAGCAGTGAGAGTCTTCCTGGACAGACTCTGTATTGTCTGGTCGTCCAGAGCAGTGAGAGTCTTCCTGGACAGACTCTGTATTGTCTGGTCGTCCAGAGCAGTGAGAGTCTTCCTGGACGGACTCTGTATTGTCTGGTCGTCCAGAGCAGTGAGAGTCTTCCTGGACGGACTCTGTATTGTCTGGTCTTCCAGAGCAGTGAGAGTCTTCCTGGACGGACTCTGTATTGTCTGGTCGTCCAGAGCAGTGAGAGTCTTCCTGGACGGACTCTGTATTGTCTGGTCGTCCAGAGCATTGAGAGTCTTCCTGGACGGACTCTGTATTGTCTGGTCGTCCAGAGCATTGAGAGTCTTCCTGGACGGACTCTGTATTGTCTGGTCGTCCAGAGCAGTGAGAGTCTTCCTGGATGGACTCTGTATTGTCTGGTCATTCAGAGCAGTGAGAGTCTTCCTGGACAGACTCTGTATTGTCTAGTCATCCAGAGCAGTGAGAGTCTTCCTGGACAGACTCTGTATTGTCTGGTTCAGAGCAGTGAGAGTCTTCCTGGACAGACTCTGTATTGTCTAGTCATCCAGAGCAGTGAGAGTCTTCCTGGACAGACTCTGTATTGTCTAGTCATCCAGAGCAGTGAGAGTCTTCCTGGACAGACTCTGTATTGTCTGGTCGTCCAGAGCAGTGAGAGTCTTCCTGGACAGACTCTGTATTGTCTGGTCATCCAGAGCAGTGAGAGTCTTCCTGGACAGACTCTGTATTGTCTGGTCATCCAGAGCAGTGAAGGTCTTCCTGGACAGACTCTGTATTGTCTCGTCGTCCAGAGCAGTGAGTGTCTTCCTGGACAGACTCTGTATTGTCTGGTCTTCCAGAGCAGTGAGAGTCTTCCTGGACAGACTCTGTATTGTCTGGTCTTCCAGAGCAGTGAGAGTCTTCCTGGACAGACTCTGTATTGTCTGGTCGTCCAGAGCAGTGAGAGTCTTCCTGGACGGACTCTGTATTGTCTGGTCGTCCAGAGCAGTGAGAGTCTTCCTGGACGGACTCTGTATTGTCTGGTCGTTCAGAGCAGTGAGAGTCTTCCTGGACGGACTCTGTATTGTCTGGTCGTCCAGAGCAGTGAGAGTCTTCCTGGACGGACTCTGTATTGTCTGGTCATTCAGAGCAGTGAGAGTCTTCCTGGACGGACTCTGTATTGTCTGGTCGTCCAGAGCATTGAGAGTCTTCCTGGACGGACTCTGTATTGTCTGGTCGTCCAGAGCAGTGAGAGTCTTCCTGGACGGACTCTGTATTGTCTGGTCATTCAGAGCAGTGAGAGTCTTCCTGGACGGACTCTGTATTGTCTGGTCATTCAGAGCAGTGAGAGTCTTCCTGGACAGACTCTGTATTGTCTGGTCGTCCAGAGCAGTGAGAGTCTTCCTGGACAGACTCTGTATTGTCTGGTCGTCCAGAGCAGTGAGAGTCTTCCTGGACAGACTCTGTATTGTCTGGTCGTCCAGAGCAGTGAGAGTCTTCCTGGACAGACTCTGTATTGTCTGGTCGTCCAGAGCAGTGAGAGTCTTCCTGGACAGACTCTGTATTGTCTGCTGGTCGTCCAGAGCAGTGAGAGTCTTCCTGGACGGACTCTGTATTGTCTGGTCGTCCAGAGCAGTGAGAGTCTTCCTGGACGGACTCTGTATTGTCTGGTCGTCCAGAGCAGTGAGAGTCTTCCTGGACAGACTCTGTATTGTCTGGTCGTCCAGAGCAGTGAGAGTCTTCCTGGACAGACTCTGTATTGTCTGGTCGTCCAGAGCAGTGAGAGTCTTCCTGGACGGACTCTGTATTGTCTGGTCGTCCAGAGCAGTGAGAGTCTTCCTGGACGGACTCTGTATTGTCTGGTCGTCCAGAGCAGTGAGAGTCTTCCTGGACGGACTCTGTATTGTCTGGTCGTCCAGAGCAGTGAGAGTCTTCCTGGACGGACTCTGTATTGTCTGGTCGTCCAGAGCAGTGAGAGTCTTCCTGGACAGACTCTGTATTGTCTGGTCGTCCAGAGCAGTGAGAGTCTTCCTGGACAGACTCTGTATTGTCTGGTCTTCCAGAGCAGTGAGAGTCTTCCTGGACAGACTCTGTATTGTCTGGTCTTCCAGAGCAGTGAGAGTCTTCCTGGACAGACTCTGTATTGTCTGGTCTTCCAGAGCAGTGAGAGTCTTCCTGGACAGACTCTGTATTGTCTGGTCGTCCAGAGCAGTGAGAGTCTCCTGGACAGACTCTGTATTGTCTGGTCGTCCAGAGCAGTGAGAGTCTTCCTGGACGGACTCTGTATTGTCTGGTCGTCCAGAGCATTGAGAGTCTTCCTGGACGGACTCTGTATTGTCTGGTCGTCCAGAGCATTGAGAGTCTTCCTGGACGGACTCTGTATTGTCTGGTCGTCCAGAGCAGTGAGAGTCTTCCTGGACGGACTCTGTATTGTCTGGTCATCCAGAGCAGTGAGAGTCTTCCTGGACAGACTCTGTATTGTCTGGTCAGTCCAGAGCAGTGAGAGTCTTCCTGGACGGACTCTGTATTGTCTGGTCGTCCAGAGCAGTGAGAGTCTTCCTGGACGGACTCTGTATTGTCTGGTCATTCAGAGCAGTGAGAGTCTTCCTGGACAGACTCTGTATTGTCTGGTCATCCAGAGCAGTGAGAGTCTTCCTGGACAGACTCTGTATTGTCTGGTCGTCCAGAGCAGTGAGAGTCTCCCTGGACAGACTCTGTATTGTCTGGTCATCCAGAGCAGTGAGAGTCTTCCTGGACAGACTCTGTATTGTCTGGTCATCCAGAGCAGTGAAAGTCTTCCTGGACAGACTCTGTATTGTCTGGTCGTCCAGAGCAGTGAGTGTCTTCCTGGACAGACTCTGTATTGTCTGGTCTTCCAGAGCAGTGAGAGTCTTCCTGGACAGACTCTGTATTGTCTGGTCGTCCAGAGCAGTGAGAGTCTTCCTGGACAGACTCTGTATTGTCTGTCATCCAGAGCAGTGAGAGTCTTCCTGAACAGACTCTGAATTGTCTGGTCGTCCAGAGCAGTGAGAGTCTTCCTGGACAGACTCTGTATTGTCTGGTCATCCAGAGCAGTGAGAGTCTTCCTGCACGGACTCTGTATTGTCTGGTCATCCAGAGCAGTGAGAGTCTTCCTGGACGGACTCTGTATTGTCTGGTCGTCCAGAGCAGTGAGAGTCTTCCTGGACAGACTCTGTATTGTCTGGTCGTCCAGAGCAGTGAGAGTCTTCCTGGACAGACTCTGTATTGTCTGGTCGTCCAGAGCAGTGAGAGTCTTCCTGGACAGACTCTGTATTGTCTGGTCGTCCAGAGCAGTGAGAGTCTTCCTGGACAGACTCTGTATTGTCTGGTCGTCCAGAGCAGTGAGAGTCTTCCTGGACGGACTCTGTATTGTCTGGTCGTCCAGAGCAGTGAGAGTCTTCCTGGACGGACTCTGTATTGTCTGGTCGTCCAGAGCAGTGAGAGTCTTCCTGGACGGACTCTGTATTGTCTGGTCGTCCAGAGCAGTGAGAGTCTTCCTGGACGGACTCTGTATTGTCTGGTCATCCAGAGCAGTGAGAGTCTTCCTGGACGGACTCTGTATTGTCTGGTCGTCCAGAGCAGTGAGAGTCTTCCTGGACGGACTCTGTATTGTCTGGTCGTCCAGAGCAGTGAGAGTCTTCCTGGACGGACTCTGTATTGTCTGGTCGTCCAGAGCAGTGAGAGTCTTCCTGGACAGACTCTGTATTGTCTGGTCGTCCAGAGCTTTGAGAGTCTTCCTGGACGGACTCTGTATTGTCTGGTCATCCAGAGCAGTGAGAGTCTTCCTGGACGGACTCTGTATTGTCTGGTCATTCAGAGCATTGAGAGTCTTCCTGGACGGACTCTGTATTGTCTGGTTGTCCAGAGCAGTGAGAGTCTTCCTGGACGGACTCTGTATTGTCTGGTCATTCAGAGCAGTGAGAGTCTTCCTGGACAGACTCTGTATTGTCTGGTCGTCCAGAGCAGTGAGAGTCTTCCTGGACGGACTCTGTATTGTCTGGTCGTCCAGAGCAGTGAGAGTCTTCCTGGACGGACTCTGTATTGTCTGGTCGTCCAGAGCAGTGAGAGTCTCCCTGGACAGACTCTGTATTGTCTGGTCGTCCAGAGCAGTGAGAGTCTCCCTGGACAGACTCTGTATTGTCTGGTCTTCCAGAGCAGTGAGAGTCTTCCTGGACAGACTCTGTATTGTCTGGTCATCCAGAGCAGTGAGAGTCTCCCTGGACAGACTCTGTATTGTCTGGTCATCCAGAGCAGTGAGAGTCTTCCTGAACAGACTCTGAATTGTCTGGTCGTCCAGAGCAGTGAGAGTCTTCCTGAACAGACTCTGTATTGTCTGGTCGTCCAGAGCAGTGAGAGTCTTCCTGGACGGACTCTGTATTGTCTGGTCGTCCAGAGCAGTGAGAGTCTTCCTGGACGGACTCTGTATTGTCTGGTCGTCCAGAGCAGTGAGAGTCTTCCTGGACAGACTCTGTATTGTCTGGTCGTCCAGAGCAGTGAGAGTCTTCCTGGACAGACTCTGTATTGTCTGGTCGTCCAGAGCAGTGAGAGTCTTCCTGAACAGACTCTGTATTGTCTGGTCGTCCAGAGCAGTGAGAGTCTTCCTGGACAGACTCTGTATTGTCTGGTCATCCAGAGCAGTGAGAGTCTTCCTGGACGGACTCTGTATTGTCTGGTCGTCCAGAGCAGTGAGAGTCTTCCTGGACAGACTCTGTATTGTCTGGTCGTCCAGAGCAGTGAGAGTCTTCCTGGACAGACTCTGTATTGTCTGGTCATCCAGAGCAGTGAGAGTCTTCCTGGACAGACTCTGTATTGTCTGGTCTTCCAGATCAGTGAGAGTCTCCCTGGACAGACTCTGTATTGTCTGGTCATCCAGAGCAGTGAGTGTCTTCCTGAACAGACTCTGAATTGTCTGGTCGTCCAGAGCAGTGAGAGTCTTCCTGAACAGACTCTGAATTGTCTGGTCGTCCAGAGCAGTGAGAGTCTTCCTGGACAGACTCTGTATTGTCTGGTCATCCAGAGCATTGAGAGTCTTCCTGGACGGACTCTGTATTGTCTGGTCGTCCAGAGCAGTGAGAGTCTCCCTGGACGGACTCTGTATTGTCTGGTCGTCCAGAGCAGTGAGAGTCTTCCTGGACAGACTCTGTATTGTCTGGTCATCCAGAGCATTGAGAGTCTTCCTGGACGGACTCTGTATTGTCTGGTAGTCCAGAGCAGTGAGAGTCTCCCTGGACAGACTCTGTATTGTCTGGTCGTCCAGAGCAGTGAGAGTCTCCCTGGACAGACTCTGTATTGTCTGGTCGTCCAGAGCAGTGAGAGTCTTCCTGGACAGACTCTGTATTGTCTGGTCTTCCAGAGCAGTGAGAGTCTTCCTGGACAGACTCTGTATTGTCTGGTCATCCAGAGCAGTGAGAGTCTCCCTGGACAGACTCTGTATTGTCTGGTCATCCAGAGCAGTGAGAGTCTTCCTGAACAGACTCTGAATTGTCTGGTCGTCCAGAGCAGTGAGAGTCTTCCTGAACAGACTCTGTATTGTCTGGTCGTCCAGAGCAGTGAGAGTCTTCCTGGACAGACTCTGTATTGTCTGGTCCTCCAGAGCATTGAGAGTCTTCCTGGACGGACTCTGTATTGTCTGGTCGTCCAGAGCAGTGAGAGTCTCCCTGGACGGACTCTGTATTGTCTGGTCGTCCAGAGCAGTGAGAGTCTCCCTGGACAGACTCTGTATTGTCTGGTCGTCCAGAGCAGTGAGAGTCTCCCTGGACAGACTCTGTATTGTCTGGTCGTCCAGAGCAGTGAGAGAGACTCTGTATTGTCTGGTCGTCCAGAGCAGTGAGAGTCTTCCTGGACAGACTCTGTATTGTCTGGTCGTCCAGAGCAGTGAGAGTCTCCCTGGACAGACTCTGTATTGTCTGGTCGTCCAGAGCAGTGAGAGTCTTCCTGGACAGACTCTGTATTGTCTGGTCTTCCAGAGCAGTGAGAGTCTTCCTGGACAGACTCTGTATTGTCTGGTCATCCAGAGCAGTGAGAGTCTCCCTGGACAGACTCTGTATTGTCTGGTCATCCAGAGCAGTGAGAGTCTTCCTGAACAGACTCTGAATTGTCTGGTCGTCCAGAGCAGTGAGAGTCTTCCTGGACAGACTCTGTATTGTCTGGTCGTCCAGAGCAGTGAGAGTCTTCCTGGACAGACTCTGTATTGTCTGGTCGTCCAGAGCAGTGAGAGTCTTCCTGGACAGACTCTGTATTGTCTGGTCGTCCAGAGCAGTGAGAGTCTTCCTGGACGGACTCTGTATTGTCTGGTCTTCCAGAGCAGTGAGAGTCTTCCTGGACGGACTCTGTATTGTCTGGTCGTCCAGAGCAGTGAGAGTCTTCCTGGACGGACTCTGTATTGTCTGGTCGTCCAGAGCAGTGAGAGTCTTCCTGGACTCTGTATTGTCTGGTCGTCCAGAGCATTGAGAGTCTTCCTGACTCTGTATTGTCTGGTCGTCCAGAGCAGTGAGAGTCTTCCTGGACGGACTCTGTATTGTCTGGTCGTCCAGAGCAGTGAGAGTCTCCCTGGACGGACTCTGTATTGTCTGGTCGTCCAGAGCAGTGAGAGTCTCCCTGGACAGACTCTGTATTGTCTGGTCGTCCAGAGCAGTGAGAGTCTCCCTGGACAGACTCTGTATTGTCTGGTCGTCCAGAGCAGTGAGAGTCTTCCTGGACAGACTCTGTATTGTCTGGTCGTCCAGAGCAGTGAGAGTCTTCCTGAACAGACTCTGAATTGTCTGGTCGTCCAGAGCAGTGAGAGTCTTCCTGGACAGACTCTGTATTGTCTGGTCATCCAGAGCAGTGAGAGTCTTCCTGGACGGACTCTGTATTGTCTGGTCGTCCAGAGCAGTGAGAGTCTTCCTGGACGGACTCTGTATTGTCTGGTCGTCCAGAGCAGTGAGAGTCTTCCTGGACGGACTCTGTATTGTCTGGTCGTCCAGAGCAGTGAGAGTCTTCCTGGACGGACTCTGTATTGTCTGGTCGTCCAGAGCAGTGAGAGTCTTCCTGAACAGACTCTGAATTGTCTGGTCGTCCAGAGCAGTGAGAGTCTTCCTGGACAGACTCTGTATTGTCTGGTCATCCAGAGCAGTGAGAGTCTTCCTGCACGGACTCTGTATTGTCTGGTCATCCAGAGCAGTGAGAGTCTTCCTGGACGGACTCTGTATTGTCTGGTCGTCCAGAGCAGTGAGAGTCTTCCTGGACAGACTCTGTAGAGCAGTGAGAGTCTTCCTGGACAGACTCTGTCTGGTCGTCCAGAGCAGTGAGAGTCTTCCTGGACAGACTCTGTATTGTCTGGTCGTCCAGAGCAGTGAGAGTCTTCCTGGACAGACTCTGTATTGTCTGGTCGTCCAGAGCAGTGAGAGTCTTCCTGGACAGACTCTGTATTGTCTGGTCGTCCAGAGCAGTGAGAGTCTTCCTGGACAGACTCTGTATTGTCTGGTCGTCCAGAGCAGTGAGAGTCTTCCTGGACGGACTCTGTATTGTCTGGTCGTCCAGAGCAGTGAGAGTCTTCCTGGACAGACTCTGTATTGTCTGGTCGTCCAGAGCAGTGAGAGTCTTCCTGGACAGACTCTGTATTGTCTGGTCATCCAGAGCAGTGAGAGTCTTCCTGGACGGACTCTGTATTGTCTGGTCGTCCAGAGCAGTGAGAGTCTTCCTGGACAGACTCTGTATTGTCTGGTCGTCCAGAGCAGTGAGAGTCTTCCTGGACAGACTCTGTATTGTCTGGTCTTCCAGATCAGTGAGAGTCTCCCTGGACAGACTCTGTATTGTCTGGTCATCCAGAGCAGTGAGAGTCTTCCTGACAGACTCTGAATTGTCTGTCCAGAGCAGTGAGAGTCTTCCTGAACAGACTCTGAATTGTCTGGTCGTCCAGAGCAGTGAGAGTCTTCCTGGACAGACTCTGTATTGTCTGGTCATCCAGAGCATTGAGAGTCTTCCTGGACGGACTCTGTATTGTCTGGTCGTCCAGAGCAGTGAGAGTCTCCCTGGACGGACTCTGTATTGTCTGGTCATCCAGAGCAGTGAGAGTCTTCCTGGACAGACTCTGTATTGTCTGGTCGTCCAGAGCAGTGAGAGTCTCCCTGGACAGACTCTGTATTGTCTGGTCGTCCAGAGCAGTGAGAGTCTCCCTGGACAGACTCTGTATTGTCTGGTCTTCCAGAGCAGTGAGAGTCTTCCTGAACAGACTCTGTATTGTCTGGTCAGTGAGAGTCTTCCTCCAGAGCAGTGAGAGTCTTCCTGGACAGACTCTGTATTGTCTGGTCGTCCAGAGCAGTGAGAGTCTTCCTGGACAGACTCTGTATTGTCTGGTCGTCCAGAGCAGTGAGAGTCTTCCTGGACAGACTCTGTATTGTCTGGTCGTCCAGAGCAGTGAGAGTCTTCCTGGACAGACTCTGTATTGTCTGGTCATCCAGAGCAGTGAGAGTCTTCCTGGACGGACTCTGTATTGTCTGGTCGTCCAGAGCAGTGAGAGTCTTCCTGGACAGACTCTGTATTGTCTGGTCGTCCAGAGCAGTGAGAGTCTTCCTGGACAGACTCTGTATTGTCTGGTCTTCCAGAGCAGTGAGAGTCTCCCTGGACAGACTCTGTATTGTCTGGTCATCCAGAGCAGTGAGAGTCTTCCTGAACAGACTCTGAATTGTCTGGTCGTCCAGAGCAGTGAGAGTCTTCCTGAACAGACTCTGAATTGTCTGGTCGTCCAGAGCAGTGAGAGTCTTCCTGGACAGACTCTGTATTGTCTGGTCGTCCAGAGCATTGAGAGTCTTCCTGGACGGACTCTGTATTGTCTGGTCGTCCAGAGCAGTGAGAGTCTTCCTGGACGGACTCTGTATTGTCTGGTCGTCCAGAGCAGTGAGAGTCTTCCTGGACAGACTCTGTATTGTCTGGTCATCCAGAGCATTGAGAGTCTTCCTGGACGGACTCTGTATTGTCTGGTAGTCCAGAGCAGTGAGAGTCTCCCTGGACAGACTCTGTATTGTCTGGTCGTCCAGAGCAGTGAGAGTCTCCCTGGACAGACTCTGAATTGTCTGGTCGTCCAGAGCAGTGAGAGTCTTCCTGGACGGACTCTGTATTGTCTGGTCGTCCAGAGCAGTGAGAGTCTTCCTGGACAGACTCTGTATTGTCTGGTCGTCCAGAGCAGTGAGAGTCTTCCTGGACAGACTCTGTATTGTCTGGTCGTCCAGAGCAGTGAGAGTCTTCCTGGACAGACTCTGTATTGTCTGGTCTTCCAGATCAGTGAGAGTCTCCCTGGACAGACTCTGTATTGTCTGGTCATCCAGAGCAGTGAGTGTCTTCCTGAACAGACTCTGAATTGTCTGGTCGTCCAGAGCAGTGAGAGTCTTCCTGAACAGACTCTGAATTGTCTGGTCGTCCAGAGCAGTGAGAGTCTTCCTGGACGGACTCTGTATTGTCTGGTCATCCAGAGCATTGAGAGTCTTCCTGGACGGACTCTGTATTGTCTGGTCGTCCAGAGCAGTGAGAGTCTCCCTGGACGGACTCTGTATTGTCTGGTCGTCCAGAGCAGTGAGAGTCTCCCTGGACAGACTCTGTATTGTCTGGTCGTCCAGAGCAGTGAGAGTCCTCTCCCTGGACAGACTCTGTATTGTCTGGTCGTCCAGAGCAGTGAGAGTCTCCTGACAGACTCTGTATTGTCTGGTCTTCCAGAGCAGTGAGAGTCTTCCTGGACAGACTCTGTATTGTCTGGTCATCCAGAGCAGTGGGAGTCTTCCTGGACAGACTCTGTATTGTCTGGTCGTCCAGAGCAGTGAGAGTCTCCCTGGACAGACTCTGTATTGTCTGGTCGTCCAGAGCAGTGAGAGTCTTCCTGGACAGACTCTGTATTGTCTGGTCATCCAGAGCAGTGAGAGTCTCCCTGGACAGACTCTGTATTGTCTGGTCATCCAGAGCAGTGAGAGTCTTCCTGAACAGACTCTGAATTGTCTGGTCGTCCAGAGCAGTGAGAGTCTTCCTGGACGGACTCTGTATTGTCTGGTCGTCCAGAGCATTGAGAGTCTTCCTGGACGGACTCTGTATTGTCTGGTCGTCCAGAGCAGTGAGAGTCTTCCTGGACAGACTCTGTATTGTCTGGTCGTCCAGAGCAGTGAGAGTCTTCCTGGACGGACTCTGTATTGTCTGGTCGTCCAGAGCAGTGAGAGTATTCCTGCACGGACTCTGTATTGTCTGGTCGTCCAGAGCAGTGAGAGTCTTCCTGGACGGACTCTGTATTGTCTGGTCGTCCAGAGCAGTGAGAGTCTTCCTGGACGGACTCTGTATTGTCTAGTCGTCCAGAGCATTGAGAGTCTTCCTGGACGGACTCTGTATTGTCTGGTCGTCCAGAGCAGTGAGAGTCTTCCTGGACGGACTCTGTATTGTCTGGTCGTCCAGAGCAGTGAGAGTCTTCCTGAACGGACTCTGAATTGTCTGGTCGTCCAGAGCAGTGAGAGTCTTCCTGGATGGACTCTGTATTGTCTGGTCGTCCAGAGCATTGAGAGTCTTCCTGGACAGACTCTGAATTGTCTGGTCGTCCAGAGCAGTGAGAGTCTTCCTGGACAGACTCTGTATTGTCTGGTCGTCCAGAGCAGTGAGAGTCTTCCTGGACAGACTCTGAATTGTCTGGTCGTCCAGAGCATTGAGAGTCTTCCTGGACGGACTCTGTATTGTCTGGTCGTCCAGAGCATTGAGAGTCTTCCTGGACGGACTCTGTATTGTCTGGTCGTCCAGAGCATTGAGAGTCTTCCTGGACGGACTCTGTATTGTCTGGTCATCCAGAGCAGTGAGAATCTTCCTGGACTCGAAGCAAGCATAGATTGTGTTAAGCTCGTCTGGGAGGGAGGCTCTCTTGGGCACCGCTCAGATAGATTTTCCTTTGTAGTCTGTGATAATCTGTATTCCTTTGGGGTTCCATTTGATCATTTAGGAGTGTTGACCTTCCCAACACTAAACACTGCCAATTGGGAGAGGGGGAAAGACATTACAAGACAAGAACAATTACTCTGGTCGTCCAGAGGCTGGATGCAGGATCAGGAAGAGGCAGGATCAGGAAGATGCAGGATCATGAGGACCTTAACTATGAACTATGTTGGGGTTTGTGGCTCAGCTACCCTTTGGGTAGTCCATGGAGGACGGCCTGTGGGGATTATCCCAGTATGTTCTGCACAGGATAACAGAAATAACACAAGGATAGAGTTAGGGTGTTAACCCTTCTAGTCACTTCATTCGTGTTACTGCTAAACATCATGAGCAGTTGATTGTATTAGTAAAACCTCAGCAACATTTTAACACCATGTGTGTTTCTCCTCCAAAGTGTGAACACTGCCAGTGTCATGATATTGAATGTAGAGTGATAGGAGTATTGTAGTAGGTTATTCACAGTGGTCTGCTATAGTGAGGCTGTAGCACAAGCATTATTGGTCTGTCTTCCAATACATACTAAAGAAATCCAGGGTATCATACCCTAGCACTACCTGGTTTGGTAGGGAAGGATGTGGCTCTATGGGTGATTTAAAGTGCTCTGGTGTCTGTATAACTAATGACAGTGACTGCCTTCAACTGTTTAGTGGGATCGCTTCCATAATCGCACGGTTCCATAAAAGCACGAGCGCGGAGAGTAGTAAATGACAGACTGCAGCATTTATACACATTTTGTTTCAGGGCTATAGCATGGGAATACAGACATCAATGAAGGAGATGAGGTGAGAAATACTGATGCAGTATGCCTATGAAATGGAGTTTTGTATATTCAGAAATGGACTCTATGAATGTATTATTGTGTTGAAATATTCAGCCATGCCCATGTATTCATGATTATACCAAAAAGTGCAACAGAAAAGCCATATAAGAAAAAACATGATGTTAGATATCACCTAAAAACATTGTGTTAGTTATTACCTAAGCAAGCAAACCATTTAAAGTATGTTCATGGAATTATTTAAATATTTATGTGTCATGACTACAGCATGTATAAGGCACATAATGTACATCTATTCCCAAGCCATTTAAACTGTTATTTATAGTTTTTGCTGTGTATCTTTAGTTAAGGTAGCCTAGCGGTTAAGAGTGTTGGGGCAGTAACCATGGTTACTGTGGTATCTTGAGTTAATTATTCCAACCACAACACAGCTTAAGTGTCCTTTGACTTTATCGATAATACAAGGCAGTTCATTGTTGTGTCTAAACACTAATGATCTCAGGAGTGGAAGTGTATTCTCCTTAGTTTGCAGGCTACTCCACAACAGAGACAAAATAGCCAATATTATTGTTGGCTAGAACAACAGTTTACTGGCTTTCGTTGATAGCAGAGATCTGTATAAAATGACGAGATAAAATGATGTCTCCTGACCCCTCCTGTCTCAGCCTCCAGTATTTATGTTGCAGTAGTTTATGTGTCGGGGGGCTAGGGTCAGTTTGTTATATCTGGTATATCTGGAGTACTTCTCCTGTCCTATTCGGTGTCCTGTGTGCGTTCTCTAATTCTCTAATTCTCTCTTTCTTTCTCTCTCTCTGAGGACCTGAGGCCTAGGACCATGCCCCAGGACTACCTGACATGATGACTCCTTGCTGTCCCCAGTCCCCCTGACCGTGCTGCTGCTCCAGTTTCAACTGTTCTGCCTTATTATTATTCGACCATGCTGGTCATTTATGAACATTTGAACATCTTGGCCATGTTCTGTTATAATCTCCACCCGGCACAGCCAGAAGAGGACTGGCCACCCCACATAGCCTGGTTCCTCTCTAGGTTTCTTCCTAGGTTTTGGCCTTACTAGGGAGTTTTTCCTAGCCACCGTGCTTCTACACCTGCATTGCTTGCTGTTTGGAGTTTTAGGCTGGGTTTCTGTACAGCACTTTGAGATATCTGATTTGATTTACAGTATGTCTCCGCCCTAACAATGGGAGTCATTGTATTTTTATTTGCATTTATTATATATCCCCATTATATGCTGCCAAAGCAGCAGCTACTCTTCCTGGGATCCAGCAAAATTAAGGCAGTTTCTGCAATTTTAAAACATTACAATAGATTCACAGATTTCACAACACACTGTGTGCCTTCAGGCCCCTACTCCACCAATACCACATATGTACAGTAGTAAATTCATGTGTATGTATAGTGCGTATGTTATCGTATGTGTGTGTGTGTGCCAATGTTTGTGTTGCTTCACAGTCCCAGCTGTTTCATAAGGTGTTTTTTTATCTGTTTTTTAAATCAAATTTTACGGCTTGCGTCAGTTACTTGACGTGGAATAGAGTTCCATGCAGTCATGGCTCTATGTAGTACTGTGTGCCTCCCATAGTCTGTTCTGGACTTGGGGACTGTGAAGAGACCTCTTGTGGCATGTCTTGTGGGGTATGCATGGGTGTCCGAGCTGTGTGCCAGTAGTTTAGACAGACAGCTCGGTGCATTCAACATGTCAATACCTCTCATAAATAAAAGTTTCAGCCAGGAGAGATTGACATGCATATTATTACTACTAGCTTTCTGTGTACATCCAAGGGCCAGCCGTGCTGCCCTGTTCTGAGCCAATTTAAATTTTCCTAGGTCCTTTTTTGTGGCACCTGACCACACGACTGAACAGTAGTCAAGATGAGCCAAACCTAGCCTCCCGGGTGGCGCAGTGGTTAAGGGTGCTGTACTGCAGCGCCAGCTGTGCCATCAGAGTCCCTGGGTTTGCGCCCAGGCTCTGTCGTAACCGGCCGTGACCGGGAGGTCCGTCCGGCGACGCACAATTGGCCTAGCGTCGTCCGGGTTAGGGAGGGCTTGGTCGGTAGGGATGTCCTTGTCTCATGTCTCATCGCGCACCAGCGACTCCTGTGGCGGGCCGGGCGCAGTGAGCGCTAACCAAGGTTGCCAGGTGCACGGTGTACCCTCCGACACATTGGTGCGGCTGGCTTCCGGGTTGGATGCGGGCTGTGTTAAGAAGCAGTACGGCTGGTTGGGTTGTGTATCGGAGGACGCATGACTTTCAACCTTCGTTTCTCCCGAGTCCGTACGGGAGTTGTAGCGATGAGACAACAATTGGATACCACGAAATAGGGGAGAAGAAAGGGGTAAAATAAAAAAATTAAATAAAAAGATGAGCCAAACCTGGGCCTGTAGGACCTGTCTTGTTGATAGTGTTGTTAAAAAGGCAGAGCATCGCTTTAGTATAGACTTCTCCCCATCTTAGCTACTAATGCATCAATATGTATTGACCATGACAGTTTACAATCTAGTGTTACTCCAATCAGTTTAGTCATGTCAACTTGCTCAATTTTCCCGTAATTTTTTACAAGATTTAGATGAGGTTTAGGGTTTAGTGAGTGTTTTGTTCCAAATACAATGCTTTTCGTTTTAGAATATTTAGGGTTAACTTATTCCTTGCCACCTACTCTGAAACTAACTGCAGCTCTTTGTTGAGTGTTTTGCATTCATTTCAGACGCTGTAGTAGCTGATGTGTATAGGGTTGAGTCATACGCATACATAGAAACTCTGGCTTAACTCAGTCAGTGGCATGTCGTTAGTAAAAATGGTGGAAAAAGCAAGGGGCCTAAACAGCTACCCTGGGGAATTCCTGACTCTAACTGGATTATATTTTATAGGCATCCATTAAAGAACACCCTCTGTGTTCTGTTAGACAAGTAACTCTTTATCCACATCATAGCAGGGGGTGCAAAGCCATAACACATGTGTTTTTCCAGCAGCAGACTATGATTAATAATGTCAAAAGCTGCACTGAAGTCTAACAAGACAGCCCCCACATTTTATCATAAATTATCATCAATGTCCCAAAGGCGGGAACGCAGGCGACAAGCTTAGGTCCAAAATAAGCCCATAGAAATGCATTGGACACATTTTGGTGAGAGTGAAACCTCTCGCTTCACTGCTTCTTCTCTGTTGATAGGTTATATTAGGTAGTAGGACGTCATTTTGTTTGCCAGCACCTCAGTTTACCACTCCCTAATTTAAAGCCCTGCCCATCTAAAAGTGAAAGTCAAAATCATTGGTTCCTGGTTGCCATAGTAATCCACCATTGCATGACATTTATTTTAATCAGATTTTATAAACAAAAAATGTAATGCTGTTTCTGACACAAAGTAGGTCAAATGAAAAGCGAATGCACAGACTGCATCTCCCCAAAGAAACAATCATGACATATCCCAAAACAAACTTCTGGAGATCAACATCAGCAGTGCCTGAAACACCTTGTGCCTCAGGGCTTCTGAGATAAGTGATGTCACTCACACAAACAGTGACAGACACAGACAGGACTAAATGAGGAGGTGGTATCATACCATTGCGTCTGACTCAAAACAACCCAAGTTGTTTACACTTTTCACAGACAACAAACTCCCTACACTGCACTTTGACCTCAGAGCGTCGTCCAAACAACTGGGGTTTACAGTATCATTTACAATAGTAGTATTACAGTACCATGATAATAGCAGTATTACAGTACCATGATGATAGTAGTATTACATTACTATGATGATAGTAGTATTACAATACTATGATGATAGTAGTATTACAGTACTATGATAATAGTAGTATCACAGTACTATGATAATAGTAGTATTACAGTACTATGATAATAGTAGTATTACAGTACCATGACATTAGTATTACAGTACCATGACATTATTAGTATTACAGTACCATGACGATAGTAGTATTACAGTACCATGACATTGTTAGTATTACAGTACCATGACATTATTAATATTACAGTACCATGATGATAGTAGTATTACAGTACCATGACATTCTTAGTATTACAGTACCATGATAATAGTAGTATTACAGTACCATGACATTAGTATTACAGTACCATGATAATATTAGTATTACAGTACCATGACGATAGTAGTATTACAGTACCATGACATTGTTAGTATTACAGTACCATGACATTATTAATATTACAGTACCATGATGATAGTAGTATTACAGTACCATGACATTCTTAGTATTACAGTACCATGATAATAGTAGTATTACAGTACTATGATAATAGTAGTATTACAGTACCATGACATTATTAGTATTACAGCACTATGATAATAGTGGTATTACAGTACCATGATGATAGTAGTATTACAGTACTATGATGATAGTAGTATTACAGTACTATGATGATAGTAGTATTACAGTACTATGATGATAGTAGTATTACAGTACCATGACATTATTAGTATTACAGTACCATGACGATAGTAGTATTACAGTACCATGACATAATTAGTATTACAGTACCATGACATTGTTAATATTACAGTACCATGACATTATTAGTATTACAGTACCATGACATTATTAGTATTACAGTACCATGACGATAGTAGTATTACAGTACCATGACATTATTAGTATTACAGTACCATGACATTATTAGTATTACAGTACCATGACATTATTAGTATTACAGTACCATGCCATTATTAGTATTACAGTACCATGACGATAGTAGTATTACAGTACCATGACATTATTAGTATTACAGTACCATGACATTGTTAGTATTACAGTACCATGACATTATTAGTATTACAGTACCATGATGATAGTAGTATTACAGTACCATGACATTGTTAGTATTACAGTACCATGATAATAGTAGTATTACAGTACTATGATAATAGTAGTATTACAGTACCATGACATTATTAGTATTACAGCACTATGATAATAGTGGTATTACAGTACCATGATGATAGTAGTATTACAGTACTATGATGATAGTAGTATTACAGTACTATGATGATAGTAGTATTACAGTACTATGATGATAGTAGTATTACAGTACCATGCCATTATTAGTATTACAGTACCATGATGATAGTAGTATTACAGTACCATGACATTATTAGTATTACAGTACCATGATGATAGTAGTATTACAGTAATATGACATTATTAGTATTACAGAACCATGACAATAGTAGTATTACAGTACCATGACATTATTAGTATTACAGTACCATGATGATAGTAGTATTACAGTACCATGACATTATTAGTATTACAGTACCATGACATTATTAGTATTACAGTACCATGATGATAGTAGTATTACAGTACCATGACATTATTAGTATTACAGTACCATGACGATAGTAGTATTACAGTACCATGACATTATTAGTATTACAGTACCATGACATTGTTAGTATTACAGTACCATGACATTATTAGTATTACAGTACCATGACATTATTAGTATTACAGTACCATGACGATAGTAGTATTACAGTACCATGACATTGTTAGTATTACAGTACCATGACATTATTAGTATTACAGTACCATCAAATCAAATCAAATCAAATTTATTTATATAGCCCAGTACATCAGCTGATATCTCAAAGTGCTGTACAGAAACCCAGCCTAAAACCCCAAACAGCAAACAATGCAGGTGTAAAAGCACGGTGGCTAGGAAAAACTCCCTAGAAAGGCCAAAACCTAGGAAGAAACCTAGAGAGGAACCGTACCATGGCTATTAGGGGTGGCCAGTCCTCTTCTGGCTGTGCCGGGTAGAGATTATAACAGAACATGACCAAGATGTTCAAATGTTATAAATGACCAGCATGGTCGAATAATAATAAGGCAGAACAGTTGAAACTGGAGCAGCAGCACAGTCAGGTGGACTGGGGACAGCAATGAGCCTTCATGTCAGGTAGTCCTGGGGCACGGTCCTAGGGCTCAGGTCAGTTGAAACTGGAGCAGGAGCATGGCCAGGTGGACTGGGGACAGCAAGGAGTCCTCATGTCAGGTAGTCCTGGGACATGGTCCTAGGGCTCAGGTCCTCCGAGAGAGAGAAAGAAGAGAGTAAGGAGAGAATTAGTATTACAGAACCATGACGATAGTAGTATTACAGTACCATGACATTGTTAGTATTACAGTACCATGACATTATTAGTATTACAGTACCATGACATTATTAGTATTACAGTACCATGACGATAGTAGTATTACAGTACCATGACATTGTTAGTATTACAGTACCATGACATTATTAGTATTACAGTACCATGATGATAGTAGTATTACAGTACCATGACATTGTTAGTATTACAGTACCATGATAATAGTAGTATTACAGTACTATGATAATAGTAGTATTACAGTACCATGACATTATTAGTATTACAGCACTATGATAATAGTGGTATTACAGTACCATGATGATAGTAGTATTACAGTACTATGATGATAGTAGTATTACAGTACTATGATGATAGTAGTATTACAGTACTATTTTTTTATTTTTTTATTTCACCTTTATTTAACCAGGTAGGCTAGTTGAGAACAAGTTCTCATTTGCAACTGCGACCTGGCCAAGATAAAGCATAGCAGTGTGAACAGACAACACAGAGTTACACATGGAGTAAACAATTAGCAAGTCAATAACACAGTAGAAAAAAATGGGCAGTCTATATACAATGTGTGCAAAAGGCATGAGGAGGTAGGCGAATAATACAGTTTTGCAGATTAACACTGGAGTGATAAATGATCAGATGGGCATGTACAGGTAGAGATATTGGTGTGCAAAAGAGCAGAAAAGTAAATAAATAAAAACAGTATAAAAACAGTATGGGAATGAGGTAGGTGAAAAAGGGTGAGCTATTTACCTATAGACTATGTACAGCTGCAGCGATCGGTTAGCTGCTCGGATAGCTGATGTTTGAAGTTGGTGAGGGAGATAAAAGTCTCCAACTTCAGCGATTTTGCAATTCGTTCCAGTCACAGGCAGCAGAGTACTGGAACGAAAGGCGGCCAAATGAGGTGATGGCTTTAGGGATGATCAGTGAGATACACCTGCTGGAGCGCGTGCTACGGATGGGTGTTGCCATCGTGACCAGTGAACTGAGATAAGGCGGAGCTTACCTAGCATGGACTTGTAGATGACCTGGAGCCAGTGGGTCTGGCGACGAATATGTAGTGAGGGCCAGCCGACTAGAGCATACAAGTCGCAGTGGTGGGTGGTATAAGGTGCTTTAGTGACAAAACGGATGGCACTGTGATAGACTGCATCCAGTTTGCTGAGTAGAGTGTTGGAAGCCATTTTGTAGATGACGTAGCCGAAGTCGAGGATCGGTAGGATAGTCAGTTTTACTAGGGTAAGCTTGGCAGCGTGAGTGAAGGAGGCTTTGTTGCGGAATAGAAAGCCGACTCTGGATTTGATTTTGATTGGAGATGTTTGATGTGAGTCTGGAAGGAGAGTTTGCAGTCTAGCCAGACACCTAGGTACTTATAGATGTCCACATATTCAAGGTTGGAACCATCCAGGGTGGTGATGCTAGTCGGGCATGCGGGTGCAGGCAGCGATCGGTTGAAAAGCATGCATTTGGTTTTACTCGCGTTTAAGAGCAGTTGGAGGCCACGGAAGGAGTGTTGTATGGCATTGAAGCTCGTTTGGAGGTTAGATAGCACAGTGTCCAATGACGGGCCGAAAGTATGTAGAATGGTGTCGTCTGCGTAGAGGTGGATCAGGGAATCGCCCGCAGCAAGAGCAACATCATTGATATATACAGAGAAAAGAGTCGGCCCGAGGTGAACCCTGTGGCACCCCATAGAGACTGCCAGAGGACCGGACAGCATGCCCTCTGATTTGACACACTGAACTCTGTCTGCAAAGTGGTGGTGAACCAGGCAAGGCAGTCATCCGAAAAACCGAGGCTGTTGAGTCTGCCGATAAGAATTTGGTGATTGACAGAGTCGAAAGCCTTGGCGAGGTCGATGAAGACGGCTGCACAGTACTGTCTTTATCGATGGCGGTTATGATATCATTTAGTACCTTGAGTGTGGCTGAGGTGCACCCGTGACCGGCTCGGAAACCAGATTGCACAGCGGAGAAGGTACGGTGGGATTCGAGATGGTCAGTGACCTGTTTGTTGACTTGGCTTTCGAAGACCTTAGATAGGCAGGGCAGGATGGATATAGGTCTATAGCAGTTTGGGTCCAGGGTGTCTCCCCCTTTGAAAGGGGATGACTGCGGCAGCTTTCCAATCCTTGGGGATCTCAGACGATATGAAAGAGAGGTTGATGGTGGTCCTTCTGTAGCTCAGTTGGTAGAGCATGGCGCTTGTAACGCCAGGGTAGTGGGTTCGATTCGGGACCACCCATACGTAGAATGTATGCACACATGACTGTAAGTCGCTTTGGATAAAAGCGTCTGCTAAATGGCATATATTATATATATTATAACAGGCTGGTAATAGGGGTTGCGACAATGGCGGCAGATAGTTTCAGAAATAGCGGGTCCAGATTGTCAAGCCCAGCTGATTTGTACAGGTCCAGGTTTTGCAGCTCTTTCAGAACATCTGCTATCTGGATTTGGGTAAAGGAGAACCTGGAGAGGCTTGGGTGAGGAACTACGGGGGGCGGAGCTGTTGGCCGAGGTTGGAGTAGCCAGGCGGAAGGCATGGCCAGCCGTTGAGAAGTGCTTATTGAAGTTTTCGATAATCATGGATTTATCGGTGGAGACCGTGTTTCCTAGCCTCAGTGCAGTGGGCAGCTGGGAGGAGGTGCTCTTGTTCTCCATGGACTTCACAGTGTCCCAGAACTTTTGGAGTTGGAGCTCCAGGATGCAAACTTCTGCCTGAAGAAGCTGGCCTTAGCTTTCCTGACTGACTGCGTGTATTGGTTCCTGACTTCCCTGAACAGTTGCATATCACAGGGGGCTATTCGATGCTATTGCAGTCCGCCACAGGATGTTTTTGTGCTGGTCGAGGGCAGTCAGGTCTGGAGTGAACCAAGGGCTGTATCTGTTCTTGGTTCTGCATTTTTGAACGGAGCATGCTTATCCAAAATGGTGAGGAAGTTACTTTTAAAGAATGACCAGGCATCCTCAACTGACGGGATGAGGTCAATGTCCTTCCAGGATACACGGGCCAGGTCGATTAGAAAGGCCTGCTCACAGAAGTGTTTTAGGGAGCGTTTGACAGTGATGAGGGTGGTCGTTTGACTGCGGCTCCGTGGCGGATACAGGCGATGAGGCAGTGATCGCTGAGATCCTGGTTGAAGACAGCGGAGGTATATTTGGAGGGCCAGTTGGTCAGGATGGCGTCTATGAGGGTGCCCTTGTTTACAGAGTTAGGGTTGTACCTGGTGGGTTCCTTGATGATTTGCGTGAGATTGAGGGCATCTAGCTTAGATTGTAGGACTGCCGGGGTGTTAAGCATATCCCAGTTTAGGTCACCTAACAGAACAAACTCTGAAGCTAGATGGGGGCGATCAATTCACAAATGGTGTCCAGGGCACAGCTGGGAGCTGACGGGGTCGGTAGCAGGCGGCAACAGTGAGAGACTTGTTTCTGGAGAGAGTAATTTTCAAAATTAGTAGTTCAAACTGTTTGGGTATGGACCTGGAAAGTATGACATTACTTTGCAGGCTATCTCTACAGTAGACTGCGACTCCGCCCCCTTTGGCAGTTCTATCTTGACGGAAGATGTTATAGTTGGGTATGGAAATCTCTGAATTTTGGTGGCCTTCCTGAGCCAGGATTCAGACACGGCAAGGACATCAGGGTTAGCAAAGTGTGCTAAAGCAGTGAGTAAAACAAACTTAGGAGGAGGCTTCTGATGTTGACATGCATAAAACCAAGACTTTTCGATCACAGAAGTCAACAAATGAGGGTACCTGGGGACATGCAGGGCCTGGGTTTACCTCCACATCACCCGCGGAACAGAGAAGGAGTAGTATGAGGGTGCGGCTAAAGGCTATCAAAACTGGTCGCCTAGAGCGTTGGGGCAGAGGATAAGAGGAGCATGTTTCTGGGCATGGTAGAATATATTCAGGGCATAATGCGCAGACAGGGGTATGGTGGGGTGCGGGTACAGCGGAGGTAAGCCCAGGCACTGGGTGATGATGAGAGAGGTTGTATCTCTGGACATGCTGGTTGTAATGGGTGAGGTCACCGCATGTGTGGGGGGTGGGACAAAGGAGGTAACAGGGGTATGCAGAGTGGATCTAGGGGCTCCATTGTGAACTAAAACAATGATAACTAACCTGAACAACAGTATACAAGGCATATTGACATTTGGGAGAGACATACAGTGAGGCATACAGTAATCACAGGTGTTGAATTGGGAAAGCTAGCTAAAAACAGTAGGCGAGGCTAATCAGCTAGCACAACAAACAGCAGGTAAAATGGCGTTGACTAGGCAACTGGGCCGACAGATAAAACAAACAAGCAGAATGGAGTACCGTGATTAATGGACAGTCCAGCGTGCGTCAGCTATGTAGCCAAGAGATCAGTGTCCAGGGGCAGCGGTGGATGGGCAGGGAAGCTGGGCTGGCGAGTGTTATCCAGGTTTTTTTTTTTTTTTTTTTTTAAACTAACAATGACTAAATAGCTTGTAGCTAGTTAGCTGGTTAGCGTCTGGAGGTTCTTGAGTGTGTCATAAAAATAAAATAAAAATTAAAAGTGATAGCGATTCCGTATCACAGTGGGTGAGGCAGGTTTCCGGAAGGTATAAACAAAATAAAAATCAAAGAGATAGAAAGTAAATGGGTTCAGAGTGTTTGGGATGCAGTGAGTCAGATGGTTAGCAGGCCTGTGCTAACAAGCTAACAGTTCGTAGGCCCGGGCTAGACAAGCTAGCCGTTAGCAGGCCGAATTAGCAAGCAGGGAGATAGCGAGGGCTAGAGAGCTAACCTTTGGGGACGTCGCGATGGGGTGAGTCTGTTTATTCCTCTTCTTGCGGTGATATCGACAGACCGGTCGTGGGCCCGGGTAATTGTAGCCCAGGAGTATACTACAGGAGCTCTAGTACGCTGGGTGAGCTGGAGACACAGCGTTTCAGAAAGCTCGCGGGCCTTGGCCAGCAGATGGATCTTTGGCGATGTCGCAACGAAAAAGCCTGTTGAAACCACCTCGGACGATTATGTCGGCGGACCAGTCGTGATGGATCGGCGGGGCTCCGTGTCGGCAGTAAAGGGTCCAGGCCAATTGGCAAAAGAGGTATTGTTGGGCCTCTTCGGCTAGTCGGGAGATGGGCTTAGCTCAAGGCTAACTGTAGCTTGTTTTGGGACAGAGACGTTAGCCAGGAGTAGCCACTCGGATTGCAGCTAGCTAGTTGCGATGATCCGGTGTAAAGGTTCAGAGCTTGCGGTAGGAATCCGGAGATGTGGTAGAGAAAGAGCAGTCTGATATGCTCTGGGTTGATGTCGCTGGTGTCCTAGTTAGCTTAGAAGACCGCTAGCAATGGCTAACTGAGTACGAGCTAGTAGCTAGTTAGCTGGCTAGCTTCTGATGGTGGTTCGGTTCTAAAGTAAAGTATAGAAAAAGCAGATCCGTACCACATTGGGTGATGCGGGTTGCAGGAGAGTATATTCAGCTCTAGTTTGAAAGTGAGATTAAAATATGTACGAAATATATACAGAAAAAAAAACCGAAGAAAACTATATTTACACTAGACAGGACGGGACAAGACAAAACACACGTCCGACTGCTACGCCATCTTGGAATATATGCTATGGAATATATGCTACTATGATGATAGTAGTATTACAGTACCATGCCATTATTAGTATTACAGTACCATGATAATATTAGTATTACAGTACCATGACATTATTAGTATTACAGTACAATGATGATAGTAGTATTACAGTACCATGACATTATTAGTATTACAGTACCATGACATTATTAGTATTACAGTACCATGACGATAGTAGTATTACAGTACCATGACATTATTAGTATTACAGTACCATGACAACAGTAGTATTACAGTACCATGACATTATTAGTATTACAGTACCATGACATTGTTAGTATTACAGTACCATGACATTATTAGTATTACAGTACCATGACGATAGTAGTATTACAGTACCATGACATTGTTAGTATTACAGTACCATGACATTATTAGTATTACAGTACCATGACGATAGTAGTATTACAGTACCATGACATTATTAGTATTACAGTACCATGACATTGTTAGTATTACAGTACCATGATAATAGTAGTATTACAGTACTATGATAATAGTAGTATTACAGTACCATGACATTGTTAGTATTACAGTATCATGACATTATTAGTATTACAGTACCATGATGATAGTAGTATTACAGTACCATGATGATGGTAGTATTACAGTACCATGATGATAGTAGTATTACAGTAACATGATGATAGTAGTATTACAGTACCATGACATTGTTAGTATTACAGTACCATGACATTATTAGTATTACAGTACCATGATGATAGTAGTATTACAGTACCATGACATGATTAGTATTACAGTACCATGACATTATTAGTATTACAGTACCATGATGATAGTAGTATTACAGTACCATGACATGATTAGTATTACAGTACCATGACATTGTTATTATTACAGTACCATGACATTATTAGTATTACAGTACCATGATGATAGTGGTATTGCCATCATTGCCATCAGCTTCATGAATCATTGAAATTAATTAATACAGAGTCACATTCATAACATCATTGATATTCCCCCTACACACACACACACACACACACACACACACACACACACACACACACACACACACACACACACACACACACACACACACACACACACACACACACACACACACACACACACACACACACACACACACACACACACACACACACACACACACACACACACACACATTACATCAAAGTGTTTCTAATCACTTTCCCAGCTGCTGACCAGGACCTTGTGTTGAGCTGGGACTAGAGCAGTAAGCTGAAGCATTATTAGTATGTCTGCAGTAGAACCCAGCGCACATCATTCTGCCTCAGCTGCCACAGCTACACAACACAAATGACTGAGGTCCCTGACTCCCTGCCCAGTCCTAATGCCCCCCAGAAGTGAAGACGGATACAGTGAGGCTGGGGGTTGAGGAGATTCATATGGGGAGGAGGAGTGTGTGTGTCCGGGAGGTGTGTGTATTGAGGGAGCTTGGACTGCTTCGGTGGAACAGATGGCTTGTCCAGCCTTGGTGATATAGGCTTCTTCTTCTGTACTCACACACAAACACACACAAACATAAATACACACAAACTCACTCAACAACATGCACTTGCTCACATACACATGTGCGGAAGAGCAGGCGCATGCTCGAACACACACACACACACACACACACACACACACACACACACACACACACACACACACACACACACACACACACACACCGTCTGGGGCTGGACTGGCCAGAGTGGTTGATTGACTGCTTTGCCTTTAGCTACAATCTGCACAACAGCAGAGTATTGGGATTATCCTGCCAGCCTCAACGCTCCTCTCCCTCACTCCATTTCTGTCACTCCCCCATCTCTCTCTCCCCTCCCTATCTCTCTGCCTCCCTGTTTCTCTCTCCCTCTCTCACTCCCTATCTGGCTCCCTGCCACTCTCTCTCTCTCTCTCTCTCTCTCCCTCTCTCTCTCTCTCTCTCTCTCTCTCTCTCTCTCTCTCTCTCTCTCTCCCTCTCTCTCTCTCTCTCTCTCTCTCTCTCTCTCTCTCTCTCTCTCTCTCTCTCTCTCTCTCTCTCTCTCTCTCTCTCTCTCTCTCTCTCTCTCTCTCTCTCTCTCTCTCTCTCTCTCTCTCTCTGTCCCTCTGCCTCCCTGTCTTTCTCTCAACGCAATTTCAATTTAAGGGGCTTTATTGCCATGGGAAACATATGTTTGAATTGCCAAAGCAAGTTAAATAACTGATAAACAAAAGTGAAATAAACAATAAAAATGAACAGTAAACATTACACTCACAAAAGTTCCAAAGGAATAGAGACATTTCAAATGTCATATTATGTCTATATACAGTGTTGTATAGTTGAAGTACAAAAGGGAAAATAAATAAACATAAATACAGGTTGTATTTACAATGGTGTTTGTTCTTCACTGGTTGCCCTTTTCTTGTGGCAACAGGTCACACATCTTGCCGGTGTGATTGCACACTGATATTTCACCGAAATTAGTTGTGGATCTGTGTAATCTGAGGGATGTATGTGTCTCTAACATGGTCATACATTGGGCAGGAGGTTAGGAAGTTCAGTTCAGTTTCCACCTCATTTTGTGGGCAGTGTGCACATAGCCTTTCTTCTCTTGAGAGCCAGGTCTGCCTACGGGTCAGTTACAGTGGTCAGGTATTCTGCCACTGTGTACTCTCTGTTTAGGGCCAAATGGCATTCTAGTTTGTTCTATTTTTTTGTTAATTCTTTGCAATGTGTCAAGGAATTATCTTTTTGTTTTCTTACAATTTGGTTGGGTCTAATTGTGATGCTGTCCTGGGGTTCTGTCAGGTTTGTTTGTGTTTGTGAACAGAGCCCCAGGGCAAGCTTGCTTAGGGGACTCTTCTCCAGGTTCTGCTCTCTGTAAGTGATGGCTTTGTTATGGAAGGTTTGGGAATCGCTTCCTTTTAGGTGGTTATAGAATTTAACGTCTCTTTTCTGGATTTTGATAATTAGCGGGTATCGGCCTAATTCTGCTCAGCATGCATTATTTGGTGTTTTGCGGTGTACACTGAGGATATTTTTGCAGAATTCTGCATACAGAGTCTCTATTTGGCGTTTGTCCCATTTTGTGAATTCTTGGTTGGTGAGCGGACCCCAGACCTCACAACCATAAAGGGCAATGGGTTCTATAACTGATTGAAGTATTTTTTAGCCAGATCCTAATTGGTATGTCAAATCTCCCTCTCTCTCTCTCCCTCTCTCTCTCACTCTCTGCATCTCTATCTCTCTGCCTTCCTGTCTCTATCTCTCTCTCTCTCTCTCTATGCTCACTGACTTTTTACATAGTCAATAATTTTCTTAATTTTGGGTCAGCCACAGTGGATACATTTTCATGTAATCTGACCATAGCACCGCCTGGAGTTTGCTAAATGTTATTGGCCCTTGGATTGAAACCGGTGCTATGGTCATAAGTCACAAAAATAGAAGTCTTTGGCCACACCACACTGGCGGTGGGTTTGGTCTTCGAAAGAAGATTGTATATGCCACTGACATATCTGCTTATTGCCCTAGCTAACCATGAGCCCGAATCCTGTCTGCGTTTTAAGCCCTGCCTACCCAAACTCGTAATGTGTTGGGAGAGTTGTCTGTCTGAAGTAGACCCTCCCGAGAACAATTTTCTTTCCCCTTTTGAAATGTCCAAGAGAATCCGAAATCCTTCCCAGACCTTGTGCCGTTGCCTAGTTTACGTTGCTCCAAGGTCTATGATTTCCGATACTAGTGTGAAAGCCTTTTCATTGTGAGGATAATTTGTGGGCCTGATAGGGAAAAATACAAGGTAGGGGAATGGAATCATTTAAAGCAGAGCCTTACAGGATGTGATAAATGTGTCTTTTGTGCGACAGCGACATTAATTATGGAGTAAGTCTGCTTTATTCTCTTGTCCTTCACCTGTTCAGTCTGTTCACCAGAGACATTAAAGAACTGTGTTGTTCTCAGAGAGGACAGAACTGCCTGCTGGAGGAACAGCCGGCAGTCCGTCAACTGAGGAACAAAGAACATTGCAGTAAACTTTAAATTGTAGGATCAAAGTTGAAAAATATATGGGTGCAAAAGGGAATCATGTTTAAAACTTACCCATCATCATTTTAAGAACCATATAAACCCTTTGTCACAGTCAGGGGCGTCATGCACACCAAAAATATGAGGGAGCACAAAGTACGTGACGATGGCTGGGGGGGTGGTCCAGAAGTTGGAGAAATTAGCATTTTTCAAATACCTGAAACTACCCAAATCTAGAGCCATAATCATTATGCTTAATTCTATGTCAAGAAAATGAAATATAAGCATACCTCTTGAGCTGTCTGTATCGAATGCTGAGTGCTGGGTGACATATTATCTTAAACATTACATTTAGTATTTGCTTGTTTTCTAAAGTCTGCCAACCTTCATCAGCAAGCCAGCGAAGATAGTTAAAAAAGCTAGCTACTTGAAATTCATTGATAGGTTCGAAGATTGGGAACCTATCTGGGCTATGAAAGCCAACTTCATACAAGATGGTGTAGCAGTAGGACGTGTGTATTTGTCCTTGTCTTATCTGTGTCTTATCCCATGTAAATAGCCGGTCTTCTTCGTATATATCTTAATCTCACTTTCTATTTACGAACTAAATATACTTTCCCTGCAACCCGCCTCACCCAATGTGGTACGGATCTGCTATTTTTATTCCTTATAACTGGAACTTCCATCAGGAGCTAGCCAGCTAACTAGCTACTAGTCTTTGTTTGCAGCAGCTAGCGGCCTTCAACCTTTTCTCAGTCTCCAGCCAGCCAGCCTTAGCTCGGACAACACCTGGCTGTCTGCTCAGCGCGATATCAACCCAGAGCATATCGGACAGCTTCTCTCTACCAATCATCAGATTCCTGCCACTCTGGATCATTACACTGGATCATCGCAGCTAGCTAGCTGCAAACGAGTGTCTACTGTTTGCTAACGCCTCTGTCCCGAAGCAAGCCCCAGCTAGCCTTGAGCTAGCCTCGAGCTAGACCCATAAACCAGCTAATTCTAGGGCTACAACACCTCCTTTGCCAATTGTCCTGGACCCTTTATCGTGGACATGGAGCTGCACCGATCCATCACAAGTGGATTTCCGACGTGATCTCCCGATGTGGTCTTAACAGGCTATTCTGTTATGATGTCGCCGAATAACCATCTACTAGTTTTTCTGAACGCTGTGTCCCCTGTTCACCTTACATTTACATTTAACATTTAAGTCATTTAGCAGACGCTCTTATCCAGAGCGACTTACAAATTGGTGCATTCACCTTATGACATCCAGTGGAACAGCCACTTTACAATAGTGCATCTAAATCTTTTAGGGGGTGAGAAGGATTACTTATCCTATCCTAGGTATTCCTTAAAGAGGTGGGGTTTCAGGTGTCACCTAGCATAGTAGTGACTACCGACCAGCACCCTGACTCACCTATTGCTGCTCTTTTGACCCTATGATCAATCGGCTACACAGCTGATGCCCCCTGGAAAGTTTCAATAACACGGTAACTCATTTTGTTTACCTGTCGGCCCCAGCCTCGGACTCAGGTCCTGTATGTTCCTAACTGACCCGCTCTGGCCATTCATCACCATTTACCCGTTGTTGTCTTTGCTCTTCTGATCAACACCTGTGTTTGCTTTATGCCTCTCTCTAATGTCAACATGCCTTGTCTACTGCTGTCTTGGCTAGTTCTTATTGTTTTATTTCACTGTAGAGCCCTCAGTCCTGCTCAAAATGCCTTAGATAGCTCTTTTGTCCAGCCCCACACACATGCTGAGACCTCACCTGGCTTAACTGGTGCCTCCAGAGATGAAACCTCTCTCAACATCACTCAATGCCTAGGTTTACCTCCACTGTACTCACATCCTATCATACCATTGTCTGTACATTATGCCCTGAATCTATTCTACCATGCCCAGAAATCTGCTCGTTTATTCGCTGTCCCCAATGCACTAGACAACCATTTTTATAGCCTTTAGACATACCCTTATCCTACTCCTCCTCTGTTCCTCCTGTGATGTAGTGGTTAACCCAGGCCCTGTAGCCCCCACTTCCATTCCTATTACCCAGGCACAATCATTTGTTGACTTCTGTAACCGTACAAGCCTTGGTTTCATGCATGTTAACATCAGAAACCTGCTCCCTAAGTTTGTTTTATTCACTGCTTTAGCACACTATGCCAACCCTGATGTCCTAGCCATGTCTGAATCCTAGCTTAGGAAGGCCACCAAAAATTCTGACATTTCCATCCCCAACTACAACATTTTCCACCAAGATAGAACTGCCAAAGGGGGTGGAGTTGCATTCTACTGCAGAGATAGCCTGCAGAGTTCTGTA
Organism: Oncorhynchus keta; assembly: GCF_023373465.1. Lineage (NCBI taxonomy): Eukaryota > Metazoa > Chordata > Actinopteri > Salmoniformes > Salmonidae > Oncorhynchus > Oncorhynchus keta. The sequence continues at coordinate 34,598,473 of NC_068438.1, read as the reverse complement.
ATCCTATCCAGATCTGTGCCCAAAGAAGTCTCTCACTGTTGCCGCTTGTTATAGACCACCCTCAGCCCCTAGCTGTGCCCTGGACACCATGTGAGAATGAATTGCCCCACATTTATCTTCAGAGTTTGCACTGTTAGGTGACCTAAACTTGAATATGCTTAACTCCCCGGCCATCCTACGATCTAAGCTAGATGTCCTCAAACTCACACAAATGATCAAGGACCCTACCAGGTACAACCCCAAATCCGTAAACACAGGCACCCTCATAGATATCATCCTGACCAACCTGCCCTCTTAATACATCTCTGCTGTCTTCAACCAAGATCTCAGCGATCACTACCTCATTGCCTGCGTCCGTAATGGGTCCGTGGTCAAACGGCCATCCCTCATCACTGTCAAACGCTCCCTAAAACAGCGAGCAGGCCTTTCTAATCGACCTATCCTGGAAGGATATTGACCTCATTCTGTCAGTAGAGGATGCCTGATTATTCTTTAAACGTGCTTTCCTCACCATCTTAAATAAACATGCCCCATTCAAAAAATGTAGAACTAAGAACAGATATAACCCTTGGTTCACTGCCCTTGACCAGCACAAAAACATCCTGTGGCAGACTGCATTAGCATTGAATAGCCCCCGTGATATGCAACTTTTCAGGGAAGTCAGGAACCAAAATACACAGGCAGTTAGAAAAGCTAAGGCAAGCTTTTTCAAACAGAAGTTTGCATCTCCAAAAAGTTCTAGGACACTGTAAAGTCCATGGAGAATAAGAGCACTTCCTCCCAGCTGCCCACTGCACTGAGGCTAGGAAACACTGTTGATCTCAACTGGCCTACCCGGTTAAATAAAGGTGAAATAAATCAAATCAATTAGAACAATTGCCAGGTGGCTTGTGGTATTACAGAGAAACAACAACAAAATTACAAAAAACAAATAAATGTAAAGTGAATGTTTAAATAGGACACATCTGAGGGGGCACATGCCCCTGTGCACCCTATGTGCATGAAGCCTCTGATTACAGTTTATTTATTTTCACCAATCATCCTCAGAAAGTTTAGAAGCCCGTCTTCTACCACATCCGTTCCCAGGGTGGTGCACTAATCTCTGTCATGCCAGCATCTCTCCGGCTGCCAGAACCTGTACGGTCTGAGCAACAATGGGATTCTAATGGACCATTAGTGAGCTGGCTGACGTTTAGACTGTTGCTGCTATGCCACAATCCCATTGATGCAGAACATGGACAGGTTTCCCAGGCCGAACAGAATCTGTCATGACAGCTCCCGCCCAATTTAGCTCTTAGTGGGGAGAGCAGTGCAGTCTGCTATGACAAGTCCACTCCACACAGTGGGGTTTCAGTTCAATCCCAGCCTTTTGCTTTCAAGATTGGTTTTTAAATTTTTTATATTTTTATAGAATGTGCTCTTAAAATGGTCTTTATATGTTTTTGTTAGAGTAGTCCCACTCAATGTGCTTTGTGTGTGGAGGGTACAGCAGGGCACTGCCTGAAACACCAGTACACAGGGAGAGAGGGATAATGACTGGGCAGGAGAGAGGTGGTGAGGGAAAGAGAGAGAGAGGGGAGAAAGAGGGAAGAGATAGAGAGCGGTAGAGGGGGGGCAGGGAGGGAGAGGGATAGAGAAAGAGTAACAGGGAGAGAGGGATAGAGAAAGAGTAACAGGGAGAGAGGGATAACAGGAGAGAGGGAGAGAAAGAGTAACAGGGAGAGAGGGATAGAAAGAGTAAAAGAGGGTAACAGGGAGAGAGGGATAGAGAAAGAGTAACAGGGAGAGAGGGATAGAGAAAGAGTAACAGGGAGAGAGGGATAGAGAAAGAGTAACAGGGAGAGAGGGATAGAGAAAGAATAACAGGGAGAGAGGGATAGAGAAAGAGTAACAGGGAGAGAGGGATAGAGAAAGAGTAACAGGGAGAGAGGGATAGAGAAAGAGTAACAGGGAGAGAGGGATAGAGAAAGAGTAACAGGGAGAGAGGGATAGAGAAAGAGTAACAGGGAGAGAGGGATAGAGAAAGAGTAACAGGGAGAGAGGGATAGAGAAAGAGTAACAGGGAGAGAGGGATAGAGAAAGAGTAACAGGGAGAGAGGGATAGAGAAAGAGAGAGAGCGGTAGAGGGGGGGGGGCAGGGAGAGAGGGATAGAGAAAGAGTAACAGGGAGAGAGGGATAGAGAAAGAGTAACAGGGAGAGAGGGATAGAGAAAGAATAACAGGGAGAGAGGGATAGAGAAAGAGTAACAGGGAGAGAGGGATAGAGAAAGAGTAACAGGGAGAGAGGGGGATAACAGGGAGAGGAGAGAAAGAGTAACAGGGAGAGAGGGATAGAGAAAGAGTAACAGGGAGAGAGGGATAGAGAAAGAGAGAGAGAGAGCGGTAGAGGGGGGGCAGGAGAGAGGGATAGAGAAGGAACAGGGAGAGAGGGATAGAGAAAGATAAGAGGGAGAGAGAGAAGGTAACAGGGAGAGAGGGATAGAGAAAGAGTAACAGGGAGAGAGGGATAGAGAAAGAGGGAGAGAGGGAGAGAGAGAGTAAGAGGAGAGAGGGAGAGAAAGAGTAACAGAGGGAGAAGAGAGAGAGAGGGATAGAGAAAGAGTAACAGGGAGAGAGGGAGAGAAGAGTAACAGGGAGAGAGGGATAGAAGATAACAGGGAGAGAGGGATAGAGAAAGAGAGGGAGAGAGGGATAGAGGGGGGCAGGGAGAGAGGGATAGAGAAAGAGTAACAGGGAGAGAGGGATAGAGAAAGAGTAACAGGGAGAGAGGGATAGAGAAAGAGTAACAGGGAGAGAGGGATAGAGAAAGAGTAACAGGGAGAGAGGGATAGAGAAAGAGTAACAGGGAGAGAGGGATAGAGAAAGAGTAACAGGGAGAGAGGGATAGAGAAAGAGTAACAGGGAGAGAGGGATAGAGAAAGAGTAACAGGGAGAGAGGGATAGAGAAAGAGTAACAGGGAGAGAGGGATAGAGAAAGAGAGAAAGAGGGTAACAGGTAACAGGGAGAGGGATAGAGAAAGAGAGAGAGCGGTAGAGAGGGGGAATAACAGGGGGAGAGAGGGATAGAGAAAGAGTGGCAGGGAGAGAGGGATAGAGAAAGAGTAACAGGGAGAGAGGGATAGAGAAAGAGGGATAACATGGAGAGAGAGGGATAGAGAAAGAATAACAGGGAGAGAGGGATAGAGAAAGAGTAACAGGGAGAGGGAGGGATAGAGAAAGAGTAACAGGGAGAGAGGGATAGAGAAAGAGTAACAGGGAGAGAGGGATAGAGAAAGAGAGAAAGAGTAACGGTAGAGGGGGGCAGGGGAGAGAGAAACAGGGAAGGAAAGGGAGGGATAGGAAGCAGGAGAGAGGGATAGAGAAAGAGTAACAGGGAGAGAGGGATGATAGGGAGAGAAAGAGTAACAGGAAAGGGGGGAGAGAGGTAGAGTAACAGGGGATAGAGAAAGAGTAACAGGAGGAGGGAGAAAGAGTAACAGGGGAGAGAAAGAGTAACAGAGAGAGAGGGAGAGAGAGAGAGAGAGAGAGTAACAGGGAGAGAGAGAGAGAGAGGGAGAGAGGAGAGAGAGAGAGAGAGAGAGAGAGAGAGAGAGAGAAGAGAGAGAGAGAGAGAGAGAGAGAGAGAGAGAGAGAGAGAGAGAGAGAGAGAGAGAGAGAGAGATACAAATGGAGTGAGGGAGAGGAGCTTTGAGACTTGAAAGTAAGAGGATGCTAGAAGGAGAGTTTATTCAAGAGACTGTGTAGCCAACTGAGGAGTACATGTTATCCCATCAAACTGCATGCTGTGCACACCCAGTTACATAATTACAATTACATTATCACACTACTCTTTGAGAACAGACACACAGAGCTCCATGAGGTCTAAAACACAGATGTCACTGGTGGTAGTGATACAGTACGGTGTCCTGATATATGGGGAGAGTGTGAAAGAGAGAGTGAGAGTGAGAGTGAGAGAGAGAGTGAGAGAGAGAGATTATTTACTCTCACTCCTCCACACCAAGCAGCTCACAGTATATAACTATGTCATACTGTAGCTAGGCCTACTGTTTACAGTCGCTGTATACATTGTATACATTTGACAACAAGCCATGACATTTACAATCAATCTTTTAATGCATCTTAAAGGAACCTGACCTCAGCATATTACTTTGGACTTCTCTATGTGCACCTTCATCCTTTCATGTCAGGTTAATCCACAAAGGGAGGATATTCATCCAACTCAAACAGGAGTTTGATGAATATACTTTGATTTGATAAAAGGATCACACCCAATCACAAGGTGACATTTACAGTCCTGTGCAGTCTTACTGTCTTCTCTCTGTTATTTCACACATAGTCACACTGACACTGACACAATACACAAACACACAAGCATACACACACTTTATTTGCTCACTTACATGTAACACGCACACATATTCATACTGACTCTACACACTCACATACGATCATCACATACAGTGGATTCGGAAAGTATTCAGACTGGTTCACTTTTTCCACATTCTGTTACGTTACAGTCTTATTCTAAAATGGATTACATTTTTCCCCCTCATCAATCTAGACACAACACCCCATAATGACACATTAAAACAGGTTTTTAGAAATGTTCTCAAATATATTAAAAGTAAAAAATGAAATATCACATTTACATAAGTATTCAGACCCTTTTTACTCAGTACTTTTCTGAAGCACCTTTGGCAGCGATTTCAGCCTTGAGTCGTCTTGGTTATGACGCTACAAGCTTGGCACACCTGTATTTGGGGACTATCTCCCATTCTTCTCTGCAGGTCCTCTCAAGCTCTGTCAGGTTGGATGGGGATCGTCGATGCACAGCTATTTTCAGGTCTCTCCAGAGATGTTTGATTGGGTTCAAGTCCGCGCTCTGGCTAGGCCACTCTAGGACATTCAGAGACTTGTCCCGAAGCCAATCCTGCGTTGTCTTGGCTGTGTGCTTATGGTCATTGTCATGTTGGAAGGTCCTGAGCGCTCTGGAGCAGGTTTTGCTCCATTCATCATTCCCTTAATCCTGATTAGTCTCCCAGTCCCTGCCACTGAAAAACATCCCCACAGCATGATCCTGCCACCACCATGCTTGTGATGGTGCGAGGTTTCCTCCAGACACTATGCTTGGCATTCAGACCAAATAGTTCAGTCTTGGTTTCATCATACCAGAGAATCTTGTTTCTCATGGTCGTAGTCTTTAGATGTCCCTTTACCAACTCCAAGTGGGCTGTCATGTGCCTTTTACTGAGGAGTGGCTACCGTCTGGCCACTCTACCATAAAGGCCTGATTGGTGTAGTGCTGTAGAAATGGATGTCCTTCTGGAAAGTACTCCCATCTCCACAGAGGAACTCTGGAGCTCTGTCAGAGTGACCATCAGGTTCATGGTCACCTCCCTGATCGAGGCCGGTCGGACAGCTCTAGGAAGAGTCTAGGTGGTTCCAAACATCATCCATTTAAGAATGATGGAGTCCAATGTGTTCCTGGGTACCTTCAATGCTGAAGAAATGTTTTGGTACCCTTTCCCAGATCTGTGCCTCGACACAATCCTGTCTCTGAACTCTAAAGTCAATTCCTTCGACCTCATGGCTTGGTTTTCGCTCTGACATGCACTGTCAACTCTGGGACCTTATATAGACGGGTGTCTGCCTTTCCAATTGATGTCTAATCAATTGAATTTACCACAGGTGGACTCCAATTAAGTTGTAGAAACATCTCAAGGATGATCAATGGAAACAGGATGCACCTGAGCTCGAGTCTCATAGCAAAGGGTCTGAATACTTATGCAACTAGAGTATTTCTGCTTTTTAGATTGTATACATTTGCAAAAATGTCTTAAAACCTGTTTTTGCTTTGTCATTATGGGTATCGATTGATGATGATTTTTTAATTTATTTAATCAATTTTAGAATAAGAATGTAATGCAACAAAATGTGGGAAACAATCAAGGGGTCTGAATACTTTCTGAAGGCGCTGTACTCTGCTGCTACTCTGTTAATCATATATCCTGATGTCTAGTCACCTTACCCCTACCACTCCAGTATCCCTGCATATATTAAATATGGTATTGGAACTGACCCTGAAACTGACCCTAGAAACTTGTGGCGAAATCTGCTCGGAGCCTTCACCGTGCGCTGCCACTTTAAGAGCGCATGAGCAGCAAGGAAGGAGGAAATAAAGAGAGCTCGTTCAGCTCTTTGGGGAGGAACTCTTGGTTGGCGCGACAGTTTGATTGTGTGTGCTGTGCTGCAGAAATGTTGTTTGTTTTCAGCGTTTGTAGTTTATAAAGTATTTAACTCAATCATCGGTGTGATCGCTTTAGATCGTAGTTGTTTTTGTTTGGGACCGCGCCCGTTATGGATCGCATGGATTAGTAGCAACATTGTTGAAGCTTTAACTAACAAACCAACAAACCATCGGACAGTCCGACACCGGCAGGCCTGAAGACCACAGCTAAGATTATCTTTTTCTCTCTCTTTCTCTTCCCTCTCATTCCAGTGCTTTACCCTGCAACAGACTCTCTGTTTTAAATGCACTTCCCATTGAAGTTCATTAGAGCTGGACTATTATTTCCCTGCCAGAAGTATTTGGATGGACATTTTAGTAGGTTACTTGCAAGTTGTATATTATGTGAACTGTATTGAGGTGGGGTATACTAATGACATGTGGCCGAGAAGACTGTGGACATTTTTAAGGCCTTTGTTGTGTCGATGAACACCCCCCACATTCATACCCTCTGCACTCACCCACTAGAAAATAATACAGATTATTGCAAATCCTATGTTGATGACTGGGTTCGTTCTTGTATGAAGTTGCTGTTGAATTGCTCTGCCATTATTAGTATTAGTATTATTGTATGAGGTATTCGTGTTTGGGTTACCACTGTGCTGTGATGTGGGTTTTATATGGTGTGTATTCGCTTTTCTCTTCACTGGCTATCTGGTAAACAGGCTACACTCTAGGCAGTCTCTTCTGCTGATGTGTGTGGGTCTGGTAGTGGTTCTCTCTATTCTACTCTTTTCCTTTCGGCATGGTTAATACCTGCCTGGCGCCTGAACAAAATCTTTCTTTACCCCTCTCTAATAAATACCGCTACAGAATTGGCGCCCGAACAGGGACTTGAAGAGAAACACCCATGACACCATCCACACAAGGTTGAATCATGTCTTTTGTTGGAACCCCATACTGTGTCAATGTGGACACACCTGACGGTAATCATGTTCGGGATTCTTTCATTGTGGAAAGACTCGATGAACTAATGGAGTTGGATAGCACTGAACCTAATCCCCAGGTTTCTGGCACACCTATAACATCTCCACCATTACCCTCCCCTCAACCCCTTCCTGTTACCCTGTCCAGAGAGACTGGGAGAGGTGTCTCTGTGATCCCTGGACAACTGGAACATCAATGGACACACACCAATCATAGTTTGACAATGCATGACCCTTGAAACTGACCCTGGAACTACCCGTCTTGATGTATGTTGCATAGTACTACTGATATTGATTACTGCATTGTTGTGAAAGAGCAATAAAGGCATATCACTTTACTTGTGAAAAACTTGACTAACAACAACCATGTTTTCCTTTTTCCATCCCTTATTTTTCATCCCTTATTTTTAGACACTTCGTTCATGTCTGTCCTCACTCTGCACATGGCCATGAGTGACAGCAGAAAGATAGTTCCAATTAGAACCTTGGTACTCCATAAATCACTTTAATTACCTCATGCCTGTGAATAATGAGATGAATTATTCAAATGCAGGAAAGGTGGACGCCCGTTCACCATTTTCCCGATGAGAGAGGGAGCGAATTTCTGATCATTGCATGAAAATAGTAATTCCGGTTAATATGACAACACAAAACAATATATTTAGAGAAAGATAGCTTAATATCATCATAGTCAGATATAATTCCATGCAGTAATCAAGCCTGTTGTAAATGAAATAGTGCAGTGAAAATATAAAGAAATGTATGTGAGAGAGAGAGAGGGGGACAGGGACAGAGAGAGAGAGAGGGGGACAGGGACAGAGAGAGTGAGAGAGAGACAGGGACAGAGAGAGAGTGAGAGACAGGGACAGAGAGAGATAGTGAGAGAGAGACAGGGACAGAGAGAGAGAGACAGGGAGACAGGGAGACAGGGACAGAGAGATAGTGAGAGACGGGGACAGAGAGAGATAGTGAGAGGGAGAGAGAGACAGGGACAGGGACAGAGAGAGAGACAGGGACAGGGACAGAGAGAGAGAGAGGGACAGAGAGAGATAGAGACAGGGACAGAGAGAGAGAGAGAGAGACAGGGACAGAGAGAGAGGGACAGAAAGAGAGAGGGACAGAAAGAGAGAGGGAGAGAGAGAGTGACAGAGAGAGACAGAGAGACAGGGACAGGGAGACAGGGACAGAGAGAGAGAGGGAGAGAGAGAGAGTGAGAGAGAGACAGGGACAGAGAGAGAGAGAGGGACAGAGAGAGATAGAGAGAGAGACGGGGACAGAGAGAGAGAGAGAGAGAGAGAGGGAGACAGGGACAGAGAGAGATTGGCCTTCATGACTGGTGCGGAGGTCCTTGTTCGTTGCCGAGGGCACAGAGATAGCCGCCGATGCTGATTAGCACGTTTGAAGGAGGAAAGGCCAGATCAGAGACCAGCACGTCAGCAGGCTGATGCCACCGGGACCTGCCAGGAGGCACTGACAAGAGCTTGTTATGAAACCACAGACATATACTGTACACACACACACACACACACACACATTGAGATGAGCGGAATTGAGCACTTTCACATATGGCCTGAATGAGTGAGTGAGGTGGGTGGGTGGATGGGGCTGGGGAATGAGTGTGTGGTTGGTGGCTGTCCCACCAAAGGTAATTACTGAGAGAACCCAGGTACAGGTATTTACTAAGAGAACCCAGGTACAGGTATTTACTAAGAGAACCCTGGTCACAATGTGGACACAATGGAAGGATACGAGACACATTTTAATACCATGTGTAGACATTTTTTTGAAAATGTGGGCACAATCAGAATGTGGACAAGATCAGGACAAAGGATGCATGTTAGAGCCAGGTATAAATGAGGCTTCTCTGTGTGTATCCACTTGCAAGCATCTGTCATCTTATGATAGTGATGTTTTTAGTGTTCATGTGAAACTGCTCTTCTCCATGATGTTTCATTACGAGCACTAAAATGCAATTAGCCAATCCAAATGAAAACTAGGCAACAAGTCTGCTCCTACAGTCAGGGATGGTGTGTGTGTGTGTCAGGCTCGTCAGATTCCAAGCTCGACAGACGGACGTATTTATGTTGAACTTCGCACGCACACAAACACACACACTGCTAAACCAAGGACAAGCAGCGCTCCATGAGAGACAACAGTCAGGTGAAAGCAGACAGCTTGAAGACAAGATTCCCAAGCAGACACCTGGCCCCCTGAAAGCTCTACTGGGCCTTAACCAAATCAACTCCAACCTTGGCTGATATCTAAATGAAGTTGGGCTCCACTAAACCCATGCCGTTCTCCATCAAATCAAAGAATAAGGTCTATCCATCCAGTTGAATCCAGCAGTCCCAATTGGTGGAAGCCAACCATTATAATGAATTGAATTCAAGCTACTGCATGGGTTCTCAAATCAAATCAATCAATGTTTATTCATCAGCTCTAGTTTAGTGACCATGATTTTAGAGCAGCAAGGCTATAGTTTAATGAAGCACAATTAATTTATTCAATACACATGAGGTTATGGGTTATTGCCCATTAATGGCACAAGGTAATGTGCTGCTTTATGGCTGGTAATGGTATGGAACATTCACTGGTTCGGTCCAGTGAACTGATACACACCTAATGTTGCTAGTTGCAAATCACTGAATTATGAATGGCTACTTTCAAGGCAATTCAGGTGAGTTGGATCAAAACATATTTGGGTCCCTGGAAGTCACAAGGTCAATATTAAACAGTTAAAGCCTACTAAAGAGACAAGATGCCTTTGTATCAAAATTATTTCTTTTCAATAAACAAACGTTGCATTCAGAGCAATATACTTGCTATTTAACACTCCTGAGAAATTAATTTGACAAGTCAATTCAAATGGGTAGCGGGCAGTGCTTTAGAGTTGGTGTAAGTCTCTACTTCCCTCTCTCTCTCCTTGAATGATTTCAGAGTTCAATGCCTTTATTTTACGTGTGACTTCCTTCACCATGGATCAGAGGTTCTTCGGAAAAGATCACAAAAAGGACAGCAGGCGTCTCGACTCAGGCATACATTCATCACAGCGAAGTAATTACCCCTGTGGGTAGAATGTTGTGCCAGGCTCCTCGGAACGAAACAGGAGTGAATTTAATTACATTATCTAGCGGAGAGGAAAGGTTGTTCTGTTAGATCAGGTGATGAATGCATCTTGAGGTGTGACTGACATGCTTTCTCTCTGACCCTCAAACACTGCCTGATTGTAAAGCATGTGAAGGGAAGGCAAGGCAGGGCAAGGCATGCAGATTATGCACCAAACTCAATTACCTCCCCCATTAGATGCAGAGGGCAGTGACATCAAAGTGATGCCTTGCCTGGAAAATAGCCCTCCAAGATACGAGAATGTTAATGCGAAGTCAATTTCACACTCTATTGGATTTCTGATTTCTTCCATACACACGTGCGCACACACACATACAGTACACACGTACAGGCACAGTCACACACATACAGTACACACGTACAGGCACAGTCACACACATACAGTACACACATACAGGCACAGTCACACACATACAGTACACACGTACAGGCACAGTCACACACATACAGTAATATAATAATAATAATAATAATAATATACAGTATATACATATGTGCACACGCACAGACACACACAAACAGTCAGAGCAGTAACTCCTGGCCAGGGAGCGACAGCAGCAACACTATGAGGTCTTCCAGTCAGAGCAGTAACTCCTGGCCAGGGAGCGACAGCAGCAACACTATGAGGTCTTCCAGTCAGAGCAGTAACTCCTGGCCAGGGAGCGACAGCAGCAACACTATGAGGTCTTCCGGTCAGAGCAGTAACTCCTGGCCAGGGAGCGACAGCAGCAACACTATGAGGTCTTCCGGTCAGAGCAGTAACTCCTGGCCAGGGAGCGACAGCAGCAACACTATGAGGTCTTCCAGTCAGAGCAGTAACTCCTGGCACTGTCATTTCCAGCCATAAGCTGTCATCATGGACTCCCCAAGCACATAAATAGGTGACCACACTAAGACACTTTAGTTACTAAAGAAAGCTCTAACTGGTACAGTACCACGCGTTACATCCCGCTGGGCACACACTGATTGATTCAACGCTGTTTCCACGTCATTTCAATGAACTACGTCTGGGGAGGATGTCGGATTCTCTAGGACGTTGTGAAAGGGTGAAAAAAATGTTTGGGGAGGGGGAATCTCGTCTTCAGACAGGCAACTTCCAAGAAGTTGGGTAGGCGTGCTACGGCTGAGTTTTCTTGAGTTTGTTTAGGCTGGCTACGGCTGTAAAATTCAAACTCTTTCTGTAGCGTGTAGGCAGACATGCCAGAACCTCGAGTTTCAAAATTAAAGTTTGCAGGCAAAATCTTTTAAGTGGTTTTACTGAAAGTAGTGGATGCAAACTGGCCAGTTCCGAAATGCACTCGTAACCTCTGTGTTTTCCATCTTGCTATCTAGCTTGCTACTGTGTGTCTGGCAGGAATGTTTTCACTAGGACAACAAGGGGATCCGTCCCTGATGTCACCAATGACACGCTGCCCATTTCTGACACCTTCTCTCTATCCCAACTGACTCTGGAACTTCCACAGAACATGTATGCACGTACATTGGTACATTGTGGAAGGCAACCCATCTGTCTAGAGAGGCTATACATAAGATATAGGCTGCACTGTGTGTTTGGATATCCATATACTTTCCAGCTTTCCCCGCTTCCCCGGGGCATAAATAGAAAGCTGAAAAACAGTTTTTCCACATACAGCAGCTGGCCGGAGGCTAGAAGGAGGGCTAGACAGACAGAGTAGTGGTACTGAGATGCCTCCAGGGGGCTTTGCTATAGTGACAGAGGGATAGCAGGCTGTTTCAGCCTCTAAAAGACTCTCTGTGATCACACCAGGCCTGCGCTGCACCGTGCTCAGCCAGCTGGTGTCCTTTCAATCAGGGCAATTATGTTTTCATTACCTGTAACAGCTTCTCAAAAACAATGGTGGAAATTGCATCGTCCTCGTGGCATTTTTGTCAAGGGTGGCAAGAGGGCATATGAGAGGGACATGTGAGAGAGGACGCCAGGATTGTGAGCTCGATACCCAGGGCCATCCATACGTAAAATGTATGTATGCATGCATGACTAAGTCACTTTGGACAAAAGCGTCTGCTATATTGAGGGGTTGGGTTCCATGGCTGGTTGAGTCTGGAGGTTGGGACTGACAGTTGTGGTGCTACCTTACCTTTTGGTGACCTTTGTATCGACACGGTCTGGGCTTGTTATACCTGATCAAGAGGTTATGATCATCCGCAGTAGATGGGTTCATATCTTAATTCCACTGAGAATCTCCCTCTGACTTACATCTCCTCTAATCTATACTGTAAACTTTACTTTATGCAACACTGTATCCCTATGCTGGAGATAATTGACATTTTCATCATTACTTGAGAGCTCAGATATTGGCTTCCTGTCTGATCTGTCTATATCAATATGACAGGCCCGGTTTACATGTTCATAAGGAAATAACATTTGAATCTTCTCACGTTGCATTAACACACCAGCCATGGAGAGTGTTGTGTTCCCTGCCTGTTGGCCTGGCTCTAGGTGTAATTTTCTGAGGAGAGAGACAGAGAAAGAGAGACAGAGAGAGAAAGTGAGAGAGAGAGAATGAGAGGGGGCGGCACAGAGTGAGAGGGAAAGGAAAAGTGCTCCTCATAACGTTGTAGAAAAGAGGACATGATGCAGGATTAGCAGGGAATCAAAACTAGCTCGGCGAATTGGTGTGAAGGAGAGGAACTGGGCTCACAGTCCTCTCACCTCTCCTTTAACCTCCATCCTTCAATCAGAAGGCTTTGGCCTCTCTGTCTTGTAGAGTCTCCTCCTCTCAATCACCAGTAGGGAAGGTCTGGCCTCTTGTAATGCTTGTCTTCGTCCTCCTCAGACGAGGAGTAAGAAATGTCAGACCAATGCGCAGCGTGGTAGGTGTCCATATTGTATTTAAAACGAATACTGAACACTTGAACAAAAACAATAAAACGACAAAAAACTAACAGCCCTGAACGGTGAAGCAAAACACAGAGCAGAAAATAATCACCCACAAATCAAGGGTGAAAACAGGCTGCCTAAGTATGGTTCTCAATCAGGGACAACCAGGCTACCTCAGTATGGTTCTCAATCAGGGACAATGATTGACAGCTGCCTCTGATTGAGAACCATACCAGGCCAAACACAGAATTCCCAAATCATAGAAAAAACTGCCCACCCCAACCCACGCCCTGACCATACGAAAACAAAGACAAAACAAAGGAACTAAGGTCAGAACGTGACACCTCTTCAATCTACCAAATTCTTTCACCATATATTATTATTATTATTATTATTCATCCTCAAAATATATCATTTCAAACACTATTATATCGAGACAGACTACACCTCCCGGAGAGCTGTTGGATCCACTACAAACAGAATAAAATAAAGGATTTAAGTTACAGCAGCAGCTGTCCATTCCGCTCACTCACCTGTGGTCATCCAGACACAGAACCTTAGAAAATGTGTCCTGCGGTGAGCACTGATTGAATCTAGCTGCTGCCTGTAACTGCCATGGCATCCGTTCTACAGCCCTGCTATTACTCAAACAGTGGTTGGAGGGGCAACAAGCACCGAAGGGCAGCTTATTTGTTCAACCAATGAGTTGTTTGAATTGCACACAAAAAAACATGAAGGAGCTTTGCAACCATCTCTGATGGGTACGAGGATCAAATGACTCCTGTGGAGAGTAATCATTATGCAACCTCGTTGAGAGAACGAAGCACTGTGAGGATGGCATAATTGTGGTTTCCAGCTGTTGAAATGATAGACCACATTCCAACAGCCGTCTGAATACCCCCACAGAATTCCATATCATGTCTGAGGACAAAATATTGATTTCCAGCTCAGTGTGGGAGAGAAAGGGGTTGAGGGGGGGGTTGAATCTATGATTTCTGCTTATTCAGTCTATATTATCCTGTGTTATTCTTATTTGACATGGTCTATTCCTGTCATAAAAAAACAATGTTCTAGTGAGTGCCAATATATAAAGCTCCTGGCAGTGGAACTACATTTTATTTACTAGCCGCTTCCCCTCAGTCTCTCTCTCCAGAGGTCCTGTGAATTGGAGCTGGCCACTTAACTTAAGCATTCTGATTCCTATGACCTTATCTCTCCCACTCTGGCACAGAGTGACATCTGCCACCAATGTTATTTAACCACCACAATAAAAGTACATGAACAGGGGATTATGCAGTTCAATGTCAGTCGTTTATTTGCTCCTTATTCTTACTGGAGCTGGGATTTGGGCTTTTGAAGTGTTGGCGTGATATGGGGGACTACCTTGAAGCTGAAGAGAGATTACCTTGAAGGTTCTCCGAGACACTGAGAGGTGGTAGCTAGCTGCTAGAGAAGTCCCCTGAGAGGGGTGACCTAGAGAAAGCCTTTTAGCAGCTCTCCAGGGCTGTGTAAGAGAAGCATCAGGGGACACAAAAGAGAGAGAGGCGCCAAACCACACAACTGGACACTTCATGGAACAGAAAGCCTTCACTCTCATCCTGGAATATCCAATGCCTGAGGTCATCAGCTTCTCCATCCTGGAGGGGGAAAGCAATCATTTCCAGGCCGAGGGACATGTACTTGTCTGTGGCGACCTAAATGCCAGAAATGGACAAGAACCTGACACCCTCAGCACACAGGGGCACAAACACCTACCTGAAGGTGACAGCATTCCCTCCCGCATATGCCCCACTAGGCACAACTTTGACAACATAACCAACTGAAATTGGTCACAACTCCTGCAACTCTGTCGCATGCTGGGTATGTACATAGTCAACAGTAGGCGTCGAGGAGACTCCTATGGTAGGTACAACTATAGCTCATCTCTTGGTAGTAGAACTGTATACTTCTTTATCACTGACTTCAACAGAGTCTTTCAGATCATTCACAGTCAGCCCACTGACACCCCTATCATATCAGAGCAACAAAAAAAAGATCAGTCGACTTGAACTGTCAGCAATTGGGTGCAGAGATGTAGCAGTCAGGCGCAGGACACAGGTTTTGAGCAACACAACGGAGTTTACTCAAAAAGTCAAGCAAAAATTCCAAATAGGAACATACATATACACTAGCACAATCAACAATCACTAAAGACACCAACAATCACGGACAGAACAGAAATGTATGCCAGAGGGTTAAATAAGGAACATGAGAATTGAAACCAGGTGTGATTAATACAGACAAAAGAAAACGAAACTGAAGCATGGATCAGTAGTGACTAGAAAGCCGGTGACGTCGACCGCCGAACACCACCCGAACAAGGAGAAGGGCCGACTTCGGCCGGAGGACGGGACGCATGGCGATCCGGGTGGAGACGGTGAAACTCCTGTAGTAATGAGGGATCTAGGATGTCCTCCACCAGTACCAAGCATCTCTCCTCCCGGGCCTTACTCCTCCCACTCCACCAGTACCAAGCATCTCTCCTCCGGGCCGTACTCCTCCCACTCCACCAGTACCAAGCATCTCTCCTCCCGGGTCTTACTCCTCCCACTCCACCAGTACCAAGCATCTCTCCTCCCGGGCCTTACTCCTCCCACTCCACCAGTACCAAGCATCTCTCCTCCGGGCCTTACTCCTCCCACTCCACCAGTACCAAGCATCTCTCCTCCGGGCCTTACTCCTCCCACTCCACCAGTACCAAGCATCTCTCCTCCCGGTCTTACTCCTCCCCTCCACCAGTACCAAGCATCTCTCCTCCCGGGTCTTACTCCTCCCACTCCACCAGTACCAAGCATCTCTCCTCCCGGGTCTTACTCCTCCCACTCCACCAGTACCAAGCATCTCTCCTCCCGGGTCTTACTCCTCCCCTCCACCAGTACCCAGCATCTCTCCTCCGGGCCGTACTCCTCCCACTCCACCAGTACCAAGCATATCTCCTCCGGGTCTTACTCCTCCCACTCCACCAGTACCAAGCATCTCTCCTCCGGGCCGTACTCCTCCCACTCCACCAGTACCAAGCATCTCTCCTCCGGGCCGTACCCCTCCCACTCCACCAGTACCCAGCATCTCTCCTCCGGGCCTTACTCCTCCCACTCCACCAGTACCAAGCATCTCTCCTCCGGGCCTTACTCCTCCCACTCCACCAGTACCAAGCATCTCTCCTCTGGGCCTTACTCCTCCCACTCCACCAGTACCAAGCATCTCTCCTCCGGGCCTTACTCCTCCCACTCCACCAGTACCAAGCATCTCTCCTCCGGGCCTTACTCCTCCCACTCCACCAGTACCAAGCATCTCTCCTCCCGGGCCTTACTCCTCCCACTCCACCAGTACCAAGCATCTCTCCTCCGGGCCTTACTCCTCCCACTCCACCAGTACCAAGCATCTCTCCTCCGGGCCTTACTCCTCCCACTCCACCAGTACCAAGCATCTCTCCTCCCGGGTCTTACTCCTCCCACTCCACCAGTACCAAGCATCTCTCCTCCCGGGTCTTACTCCTCCCACTCCACCAGTACCCAGCATCTCTCCTCCGGGCCGTACTCCTCCCACTCCACCAGTACCAAGCATATCTCCTCCCGGGTCTTACTCCTCCCACTCCACCAGTACCCAGCATCTCTCCTCCGGGCCTTACTCCTCCCACTCCACCAGTACCAAGCATCTCTCCTCCGGGCCGTACTCCTCCCACTCCACCAGTACCAAGCATCTCTCCTCCGGGCCGTACCCCTCCCACTCCACCAGTACCCAGCATCTCTCCTCCGGGCCTTACTCCTCCCACTCCACCAGTACCAAGCATCTCTCCTCCGGGCCTTACTCCTCCCACTCCACCAGTACCAAGCATCTCTCCTCTGGGCCTTACTCCTCCCACTCCACCAGTACCAAGCATCTCTCCTCCGGGCCTTACTCCTCCCACTCCACCAGTACCAAGCATCTCTCCTCCGGGCCTTACTCCTCCCACTCCACCAGTACCAAGCATCTCTCCTCTGGGCCTTACTCCTCCCACTCCACCAGTACCAAGCATCTCTCCTCCGGGCCTTACTCCTCCAACTCCACCAGTACCAAGCATCTCTCCTCCGGGCCGTACTCCTCCCACTCCACCAGTACCAACTATCTCTCCTCCGGGCCTTACTCCTCCCACTCCACCAGTACCAAGCATCTCTCCTCCGGGCCTTACCCCTCCCACTCCACCAGTACCCAGCATCTCTCATCCGGGCCTTACTCCTCCCACTCCACCAGTACCAAGCATCTCTCCTCCGGGCCTTACTCCTCCCACTCCACCAGTACCAAGCATCTCTCCTCCGGGCCTTACTCCTCCCACTCCACCAGTACCAAGCATCTCTCCTCCGGGACGTACCCCTCCCACTCCACCAGTACCCAGCATATCTCCTCCGGGCCTTACTCCTCCCACTCCACCAGTACCAAGCATCTCTCCTCCGGGCCGTACTCCTCCCACTCCACCAGTACCAAGCATCTCTCCTCCCGGGTCTTACTCCTCCCACTCCACCAGTACCAAGCATCTCTCCTCCGGCCGTACTCCTCCCCTCCACCAGTACCCAGCATCTCTCCTCCGGGCCTTACTCCTCCCCTCCACCAGTACCAAGCATCTCTCGTCTGGGCCTTACTCCTCCCACTCCACCAGTACCAAGCATCTCTCCTCCGGGCCGTACTCCTCCCCTCCACCAGTACCAAGCATCTCTCCTCCGGGCCGTACTCCTCCCCTCCACCAGTACCAAGCATCTCTCCTCCGGGCCGTACTCCTCCCACTCCACCAGTACCAACTATCTCTCCTCCGGGCCTTACTCCTCCCACTCCACCAGTACCAAGCATCTCTCCTCCGGGCCTTACCCCTCCCACTCCACCAGTACCCAGCATCTCTCCTCCGGGCCTTACTCCTCCCACTCCACCAGTACCAAGCATCTCTCCTCCGGGCCTTACTCCTCCCACTCCACCAGTACCCAGCATCTCTCCTCCGGGCCTTACTCCTCCCACTCCACCAGTACCAAGCATCTCTCCTCCGGGCCTTACTCCTCCCACTCCACCAGTACCAAGCATCTCTCCTCCGGGCCGTACCCCTCCCACTCCACCAGTACCCAGCATCTCTCCTCCGGGCCTTACTCCTCCCACTCCACCAGTACCAAGCATCTCTCCTCCGGGCCGTACTCCTCCCACTCCACCAGCACCAAGCATCTCTCCTCCCGGGTCTTACTCCTCCCACTCCACCAGTACCAAGCATCTCTCCTCCGGGCCGTACTCCTCCCACTCCACCAGTACCAAGCATCTCTCCTCCGGGCCGTACCCCTCTCACTCCACCATTACCAAGCATCTCTCCTCCCGGGCCTTACTCCTCCCACTCCACCAGTACCAAACATCTCTCCTCCGGGCCGTACTCCTCCCACTCCACCAGTACCAAGCATCTCTCCTCCGGGCCGTACCCCTCTCACTCCACCATTACCAAGCATCTCTCCTCCCGGGCCTTACTCCTCCCACTCCACCAGTACCAAGCATCTCTCCTCCCGGGTCTTACTCCTCCCACTCCACCAGTACCAAGCATCTCTCCTCCCGGGTCTTACTCCTCCCACTCCACCAGTACCCAGCATCTCTCCTCCGGGCCGTACTCCTCCCACTCCACCAGTACCAAGCATCTCTCCTCCCGGGTCTTACTCCTCCCACTCCACCAGTACCCAGCATCTCTCCTCCGGGCCTTACTCCTCCCACTCCACCAGTACCAAGCATCTCTCCTCCGGGCCGTACTCCTCCCACTCCACCAGTACCAAGCATCTCTCCTCCGGCCGTACTCCTCCCACTCCACCAGGACCCAGCATCTCTCCTCCGGGCCTTACTCCTCCCACTCCACCAGTACCCAGCATCTCTCATCCGGGCCTTACTCCTCCCACTCCACCAGTACCAAGCATCTCTCCTCCGGGCCTTACTCCTCCCACTCCACCAGTACCAAGCATCTCTCCTCCGGGCCTTACTCCTCCCACTCCACCAGTACCAAGCATCTCTCCTCCGGGCCGTACCCTCCCACTCCACCAGTACCCAGCATATCTCCTCCGGGCCTTACTCCTCCCACTCCACCAGTACCAAGCATCTCTCCTCCGGGCCGTACTCCTCCCACTCCACCAGTACCAAGCATCTCTCCTCCCGGGTCTTACTCCTCCCACTCCACCAGTACCAAGCATCTCTCCTCCGGGCCGTACTCCTCCCACTCCACCAGTACCCAGCATCTCTCCTCCGGGCCTTACTCCTCCCACTCCACCAGTACCAAGCATCTCTCGTCTGGGCCTTACTCCTCCCACTCCACCAGTACCAAGCATCTCTCCTCCGGGCCGTACTCCTCCCACTCCACCAGTACCAAGCATCTCTCCTCCGGGCCGTACTCCTCCCACTCCACCAGTACCAAGCATCTCTCCTCCGGGCCGTACTCCTCCCACTCCACCAGTACCAACTATCTCTCCTCCGGGCCTTACTCCTCCCACTCCACCAGTACCAAGCATCTCTCCTCCGGGCCTTACCCCTCCCACTCCACCAGTACCCAGCATCTCTCCTCCGGGCCTTACTCCTCCCACTCCACCAGTACCAAGCATCTCTCCTCCGGGCCTTACTCCTCCCACTCCACCAGTACCCAGCATCTCTCCTCCGGGCCTTACTCCTCCCACTCCACCAGTACCAAGCATCTCTCCTCCGGGCCTTACTCCTCCCACTCCACCAGTACCAAGCATCTCTCCTCCGGGCCGTACCCCTCCCACTCCACCAGTACCCAGCATCTCTCCTCCGGGCCTTACTCCTCCCACTCCACCAGTACCAAGCATCTCTCCTCCGGGCCGTACTCCTCCCACTCCACCAGTACCAAGCATCTCTCCTCCCGGGCCTTACTCCTCCCACTCCACCAGTACCAAGCATCTCTCCTCCGGGCCGTACTCCTCCCACTCCACCAGTACCAAGCATCTCTCCTCCGGGCCGTACCCCTCTCACTCCACCATTACCAAGCATCTCTCCTCCGGGCCTTACTCCTCCCACTCCACCAGTACCAAACATCTCTCCTCCGGGCCGTACTCCTACCACTCCACCAGGACCCAGCATCTCTCCTCCGGGCCTTACTCCTCCCACTCCACCAGTACCAAGCATCTCTCCTCCGGGCCTTACTCCTCCCACTCCACCAGTACCAAGCATCTCTCCTCCGGGCTGTACTCCTCCCACTCCACCAGTACCCAGCATCTCTCCTCCGGGCCGTACTCTCCACTCCACCAGTACCAAGCATCTCTCCTCCGGGCCGTACTCCTCCCACTCCACCAGTACCAAGCATCTCTCCTCCGGGCCTTACTCCTCCCACTCCACCCGTACCAAGCATCTCTGCTCCGGGCCTTACTCCTCCCACTCCACCAGTACCAAGCATCTCTCCTCCGGGCCGTACTCCTCCCACTCCACCAGTACCCAGCATCTCTCCTCCGGGCCGTACTCCTCCCACTCCACCAGTACCAAGCATCTCTCCTCCGGGCCGTACTCCTCCCACTCCACCAGTACCAAGCATCTCTCCTCCGGGCCGTACTCCTCCCACTCCACCAGTACCAAGCATCTCTCCTCCGGGCCGTACTCCTCCCACTCCACCAGTACCAAGCATCTCTCCTCCGGGCCTTACTCCTCCCACTCCACCAGTACCAA
Organism: Oncorhynchus keta; assembly: GCF_023373465.1. Lineage (NCBI taxonomy): Eukaryota > Metazoa > Chordata > Actinopteri > Salmoniformes > Salmonidae > Oncorhynchus > Oncorhynchus keta. The sequence goes on along the minus strand of NC_068438.1, from coordinate 34,577,598 downwards.
GCATCTCTCCTCCGGGCCTTACTCCTCCCACTCCACCAGTACCAAGCATCTCTCCTCCGGGCCGTGCCCCTCCCCTCCACCAGTACCAAGCATCTCTCCTCCGGGCCTTACTCCTCCCACTCCACCAGTACCAACTATCTCTCCTCCGGCCTTACTCCTCCCACTCCACCAGTACCAAGCATCTCTCCTCCGGGCCGTACTCCTCCCACTCCACCAGTACCAAGCATCTCTCCTCCGGGTACCCCTCCCACTCCACCAGTACCCAGCATCTCTCCTCCGGGCCTTACTCCTCCCACTCCACCAGTACCAAGCATCTCTCCTCCGGGCCTTACTCCTCCCACTCCACCAGTACCAAGCATCTCTCCTCCGGGCCTTACTCCTCCCACTCCACCAGTACCAAGCATCTCTCCTCCGGGCCTTACCCCTCCCACTCCACCAGTACCCAGCATCTCTCCTCCGGGCCTTACTCCTCCCACTCCACCAGTACCAAGCATCTCTCCTCCGGGCCTTACTCCTCCCACTCCACCAGTACCCAGCATCTCTCCTCCGGGCCTTACTCCTCCCACTCCACCAGTACCAAGCATCTCTCCTCCGGGCCTTACTCCTCCCACTCCACCAGTACCAAGCATCTCTCCTCCGGGCCGTACCCCTCCCACTCCACCAGTACCCAGCATCTCTCCTCCGGGCCTTACTCCTCCCACTCCACCAGTTCCAAGCATCTCTCCTCCGGGCCGTACTACTCCCACTCCACCAGTACCAAGCATCTCTCCTCCCGGGTCTTACTCCTCCCACTCCACCAGTACCAAGCATCTCTCCTCCGGGCCGTACTCCTCCCACTCCACCAGTACCAAGCATCTCTCCTCCGGGCCGTACCCCTCTCACTCCACCATTACCAAGCATCTCTCCTCCCGGGCCTTACTCCTCCCACTCCACCAGTACCAAGCATCTCTCCTCCGGGCCGTACTCCTCCCACTCCACCAGTACCAAGCATCTCTCCTCCGGGCCGTACCCCTCTCACTCCACCATTACCAAGCATCTCTCCTCCCGGGCCTTACTCCTCCCACTCCACCAGTACCAAGCATCTCTCCTCCCGGGTCTTACTCCTCCCACTCCACCAGTACCAAGCATCTCTCCTCCCGGGTCTTACTCCTCCCACTCCACCAGTACCCAGCATCTCTCCTCCGGGCCGTACTCCTCCCACTCCACCAGTACCAAGCATCTCTCCTCCCGGGTCTTACTCCTCCCACTCCACCAGTACCCAGCATCTCTCCTCTGGGCCTTACCCCTCTCACTCCACCATTACCAAGCATCTCTCCTCCCGGGCCTTACTCCTCCCACTCCACCAGTACCAAGCATCTCTCCTCCGGGCCGTACTCCTACCACTCCACCAGTACCAAGCATCTCTCCTCCGGGCCGTACCCCTCTCACTCCACCATTACCAAGCATCTCTCCTCCGGGCCTTACTCCTCCCACTCCACCAGTACCAAGCAATACTCCTCCCGGGTCTTACTCCTCCCACTCCACCAGTACCAAGCATCTCTCCTCCCGGGTCTTACTCCTCCCACTCCACCAGTACCAAGCATCTCTCCTCCCCTTACTCCTCCCACTCCACCAGTACCAGCATCTCTCCTCCGGGCCTTACTCCTCCCACTCCACCAGTACCAAGCATCTCTCCTCCGGGCCTTACTCCTCCCACTCCACCAGTACCCAGCATCTCTCCTCCGGGCCACTCCTCCCACTCCACCAGTACCAAGCATCTCTCCTCCGGGCCGTACCCCTCCCACTCCACCAGTACCAAGCATCTCTCCTCCGGGCCGTACTCCTCCCACTCCACCAGTACCCAGCATCTCTCCTCCGGGCCTTACTCCTCCCACTCCACCAGTACCAAGCATCTCTCCTCCGGCCTTACTCCTCCCACTCCACCAGTACCAAGCATCTCTCCTCCGGGCTGTACTCCTCCCACTCCACCAGTGCCCAGCATCTCTCCTCCGGGCCGTACTCCTCCCACTCCACCAGTACCAAGCATCTCTCCTCCGGGCCGTGCTCCTCCCACTCCACCAGTACCAAGCATCTCTCCTCCGGGCCTTACTCCTCCCACTCCACCCGTACCAAGCATCTCTCTCCTCGGGCCTTACTCCTCCCACTCCACCAGTACCAAGCATCTCTCCTCCGGGCCGTACTCCTCCCACTCCACCAGTACCCAGCATCTCTCCTCCGGGCCGTACTCCTCCCACTCCACCAGTACCAAGCATCTCTCCTCCGGGCCGTACTCCTCCCACTCCACCAGTACCAAGCATCTCTCCTCCGGGCCTTACTCCTCCCACTCCACCAGTACCAAGCATCTCTCCTCCGGGCCTTACTCCTCCCACTCCACCAGTACCAAGCATCTCTCCTCCGGGCCGTACTCCTCCCACTCCACCAGTACCAAGCATCTCTCCTCCGGGCCTTACTCCTCCCACTCCACCAGTACCAAGCATCTCTCCTCCGGGCCGTACTCCTCCCACTCCACCAGTACCAAGCATCTCTCCTCCGGACCGTACTCCTCCACTCCACCAGTACCCAGCATCTCTCCTCCGGGCCTTACTCCTCCCACTCCACCAGTACCAGCATCTCTCCTCCGGGCCTTACTCCTCCCACTCCACCAGTACCAGCATCTCTCCTCCGGCCTTACTCCTCCCCTCCACCAGTACCAAGCATCTCTCCTCCGGGCCTTACCCCTCCCCTCCACCAGTACCCAGCATCTCTCCTCCGGGCCTTACTCCTCCCACTCCACCAGTACCAAGCATCTCTCCTCCAGGGCCTTACTCCTCCCCTCCACCAGTACCCAGCATCTCTCCTCCGGGCCTTACTCCTCCCACTCCACCAGTACCAAGCATCTCTCCTCCGGGCCTTACTCCTCCACTCCACCAGTACCAAGCATCTCTCCTCCGGGCCGTACCCCTTCCACTCCACCAGTACCCAGCATCTCTCCTCCGGGCCTTACTCCTCCCACTCCACCAGTACCAAGCATCTCTCCTCCGGGCCTTACTCCTCCCACTCCACCAGTACCCAGCATCTCTCCTCCCGGGCCGTACTCCTCCCCTCCACCAGTACCCAGCATCTCTCCTCCGGGCCTTACTCCTCCCACTCCACCAGTACCCAGCATCTCTCCTCCGGGCCTTACTCCTCCCACTCCACCAGTACCAAGCATCTCTCCTCCGGGCCTTACTCCTCCCCTCCACCAGTACCCAGCATCTCTCCTCCGGGCCTTACTCCTCCCACTCCACCAGTACCAAGCATCTCTCCTCCGGGCCTTACTCCTCCCACTCCACCAGTACCAAGCATCTCTCCTCCGGGCCTTACTCCTCCCACTCCACCAGTACCCAGCATCTCTCCTCCGGGCCTTACTCCTCCCACTCCACCAGTACCAAGCATCTCTCCTCCGGGCCTTACTCCTCCCACTCCACCAGTACCCAGCATCTCTCCTCCGGGCCTTATCCTCCCACTCCACCAGTACCAAGCATCTCTCCTCCGGGCCTTACTCCTCCCACTCCACCAGTACCCAGCATCTCTCCTCCGGGCCTTACTCCTCCCACTCCACCAGTACCAAGCATCTCTCCTCCGGGCCGTACTCCACTCCACCAGTACCAGCATCTCTCCTCCGGGCCTTACTCCTCCCACTCCACCAGTACCAAGCATCTCTGCTCCGGGCCTTACTCCTCCACTCCACCAGTACCAAGCGTACTCCTCCCACTCCACCAGTACCCAGCATCTCTCCTCCGGGCCTTACTCCTCCCACTCCACCAGTACCAAGCATCTCTCCTCCGGGCCGTACTCCTCCCACTCCACCAGTACCAAGCATCTCTCCTCCGGACCGTACTCCTCCCACTCCACCAGTACCCAGCATCTCTCCTCCGGGCCTTACTCCTCCCACTCCACCAGTACCAGCATCTCTCCTCTCCGGGCCTTACTCCTCCCACTCCACCAGTACCAAGCATCTCTCCTCCCGGGCCTTACTCCTCCCACTCCACCAGTACCCAGCATCTCTCCTTCCGGGCCTTACTCCTCCCACTCCACCAGCACCAAGCATCTCTCCTCCGGGCCGTACTCCTCCCACTCCACCAGTACCAAGCATCTCTCCTCCGGACCGTACCCCTCCCACTCCACCAGTACCCAGCATCTCTCCTCCGGCCTTACTCCTCCCACTCCACCAGTACCAAGCATCTCTCCTCTGGGCCTTACTCCTCCCACTCCACCAGTACCAAGCATCTCTCCTCCGGGCCTTACTCCTCCCACTCCACCAGTACCAAGCATCTCTCCTCCGGGCCTTACCCTCCCACTCCACCAGTACCCAGCATCTCTCCTCCGGCCTTACTCCTCCCACTCCACCAGTACCAAGCATCTCTCCTCCAGGGCCTTACTCCTCCCACTCCACCAGTACCCAGCATCTCTCCTCCGGGCCTTACTCCTCCCACTCCACCAGTACCAAGCATCTCTCCTCCGGGCCTTACTCCTCCCACTCCACCAGTACCAAGCATCTCTCCTCCGGGCCGTACCCCTTCCACTCCACCATTACCCAGCATCTCTCCTCCGGTCCTTACTCCTCCCACTCCACCAGTACCCAGCATCTCTCCTCCGGGCCTTACTCCTCCCACTCCACCAGTACCCAGCATCTCTCCTCCGGGCCGTACTCCTCCCCTCCACCAGTACCCAGCATCTCTCCTCCGGGCCTTACTCCTCCCCTCCACCAGTACCCAGCATCTCTCCTCCGGGCCTTACTCCTCCCCTCCACCAGTACCAAGCATCTCTCCTCCGGGCCTTACTCCTCCCCTCCACCAGTACCCAGCATCTCCCCTCCCGGGCCTTACTCCTCCCACTCCACCAGTACCAAGCATCTCTCCTCCGGGCCTTACTCCTCCCACTCCACCAGTACCAAGCATCTCTCCTCCGGGCCTTACCTCCCACTCCACCAGTACCCAGCATCTCTCCTCCGGGCCTTACTCCTCCCACTCCACCAGTACCAAGCATCTCTCCTCCCGGCCTTACTCCTCCCACTCCACCAGTACCCAGCATCTCTCCTCCGGGCCTTACTCCTCCCACTCCACCAGTACCAAGCATCTCTCCTCCGGGCCTTACTCCTCCCACTCCACCAGTACCCAGCATCTCTCCTCCCGGGCCTTACTCCTCCCACTCCACCAGTACCAAGCATCTCTCCTCCGGGCCTTACTCCTCCCCTCCACCAGTACCCAGCATCTCTCCTTCCGGGCCTTACTCCTCCCACTCCACCAGCACCAAGCATCTCTCCTCCGGGCCTTACTCCTCCCACTCCACCAGTACCCAGCATCTCTCCTCCGGCCGTACTCCTCCCACTCCACCAGTACCAAGCATCTCTCCTCCGGGCCTTACTCCTCCCACTCCACCAGTACCAAGCATCTCTCCTCCGGGCCGTACCCCTCCCACTCCACCAGTACCAAGCATCTCTCCTCCCGGGCCTTACTCCTCCCACTCCACCAGTACCAAGCATCTCTCCTCCCGGGCCTTACTCCTCCCACTCCACCAGCACCAAGCATCTCTCCTCCGGGCCGTACTCCTCCCCTCCACCAGTACCAAGCATCTCTCCTCCGGGCCGTACTCCTCCCACTCCACCAGTACCAAGCATCTCTCCTCCCGGGCCTTACTCCTCCCACTCCACCAGTACCCAGCATCTCCCCTCCCGGGCCTTACTCCTCCCACTCCACCAGTACCAAGCATCTCTCCTCCGGGCCTTACTCCTCCCACTCCACCAGTACCAAGCATCTCTCCTCCGGGCCTTACTCCTCCCACTCCACCAGTACCCAGCATCTCTCCTCCGGGCCTTACTCCTCCCACTCCACCAGTACCAAGCATCTCTCCTCCCGGGCCTTACTCCTCCCACTCCACCAGTACCCAGCATCTCTCCTCCCGGGCCTTACTCCTCCCACTCCACCAGTACCAAGCATCTCTCCTCCGGGCCTTACTCCTCCCACTCCACCAGTACCCAGCATCTCTCCTCCGGGCCTTACTCCTCCCACTCCACCAGTACCAAGCATCTCTCCTCCGGGCCGTACTCCTCCCACTCCACCAGTACCAAGCATCTCTCCTCCCGGGCCTTACTCCTCCCACTCCACCCGTACCAAGCATCTCTGCTCCGGGCCTTACTCCTCCCACTCCACCAGTACCAAGCATCTCTCCTCCGGGCCGTACTCCTCCCACTCCACCAGTACCCAGCATCTCTCCTCCGGGCCGTACTCCTCCCACTCCACCAGTACCAAGCATCTCTCCTCCGGGCCGTACTCCTCCCACTCCACCAGTACCAAGCATCTCTCCTCCGGACCGTACCCCTCCCACTCCACCAGTACCCAGCATCTCTCCTCCGGGCCTTACTCCTCCCACTCCACCAGTACACAGCATCTCTCCTCCCGGGCCTTACTCCTCCCACTCCACCAGTACCAAGCATCTCTCCTCCCGGGCCTTACTCCTCCCACTCCACCAGTACCCAGCATCTCTCCTTCCGGGCCTTACTCCTCCCACTCCACCAGCACCAAGCATCTCTCCTCCGGGCCGTACTCCTCCCACTCCACCAGTACCAAGCATCTCTCCTCCGGACCGTACCCCTCCCACTCCACCAGTACCCAGCATCTCTCCTCCGGGCCTTACTCCTCCCACTCCACCAGTACCAAGCATCTCTCCTCTGGGCCTTACTCCTCCCACTCCACCAGTACCAAGCATCTCTCCTCCGGGCCTTACTCCTCCCACTCCACCAGTACCAAGCATCTCTCCTCCGGCCTTACCCCTCCCACTCCACCAGTACCCAGCATCTCTCCTCCGGGCCTTACTCCTCCCACTCCACCAGTACCAAGCATCTCTCCTCCAGGGCCTTACTCCTCCCACTCCACCAGTACCCAGCATCTCTCCTCCGGGCCTTACTCCTCCCACTCCACCAGTACCAAGCATCTCTCCTCCGGGCCTTACTCCTCCCACTCCACCAGTACCAAGCATCTCTCCTCCGGGCCGTACCCCTTCCACTCCACCAGTACCCAGCATCTCTCCTCCGGGCCTTACTCCTCCCACTCCACCAGTACCCAGCATCTCTCCTCCGGGCCTTACTCCTCCCACTCCACCAGTACCCAGCATCTCTCCTCCCGGGCCGTACTCCTCCCACTCCACCAGTACCCAGCATCTCTCCTCCGGGCCTTACTCCTCCCACTCCACCAGTACCCAGCATCTCTCCTCCCGGGCCTTACTCCTCCCACTCCACCAGTACCAAGCATCTCTCCTCCCGGACCTTACTCCTCCCACTCCACCAGTACCCAGCATCTCTCCTCCGGGCCTTACTCCTCCCACTCCCCCAGTACCAAGCATCTCTCCTCCGGGCCTTACTCCTCCCACTCCACCAGTACCAAGCATCTCTCCTCCGGGCCTTACTCCTCCCACTCCACCAGTACCCAGCATCTCTCCTCCCGGGCCTTACTCCTCCCACTCCACCAGTACCAAGCATCTCTCCTCCCGGGCCTTACTCCCCCCACTCCACCAGTACCCAGCATCTCTCCTCCCGGGCCTTACTCCTCCCACTCCACCAGTACCAAGCATCTCTCCTCCGGGCCTTACTCCTCCCACTCCACCAGTACCCAGCATCTCTCCTCCCGGGCCTTACTCCTCCCACTCCACCAGTACCAAGCATCTCTCCTCCGGGCCGTACTCCTCCCACTCCACCAGTACCCAGCATCTCTCCTTCCGGGCCTTACTCCTCCCACTCCACCAGCACCAAGCATCTCTCCTCCGGGCCTTACTCCTCCCACTCCACCAGTACCAAGCATCTCTCCTCCGGGCCGTACTCCTCCCACTCCACCAGTACCAAGCATCTCTCCTCCGGGCCTTACTCCTCCCACTCCACCAGTACCAAGCATCTCTCCTCCGGGCCGTACCCCTCCCACTCCACCAGTACCAAGCATCTCTCCTCCGGGCCTTACTCCTCCCACTCCACCAGTACCAAGCATCTCTCCTCCCGGGCCTTACTCCTCCCACTCCACCAGTACCAAGCATCTCTCCTCCGGGCCGTACTCCTCCCACTCCACCAGTACCAAGCATCTCTCCTCCGGGCCGTACTCCTCCCACTCCACCATTACCAAGCATCTCTCCTCCGGGCCTTACTCCTCCCACTCCACCAGTACCAAGCATCTCTCCTCCGGGCCGTACTCCTCCCACTCCACCAGTACCAACTATCTCTCCTCCCGGGCCTTACTCCTCCCACTCCACCAGTACCAAGCATCTCTCCTCCGGGCCGTACTCCTACCACTCCACCAGTACCAAGCATCTCTCCTCCGGGCCGTACCCCTCTCACTCCACCATTACCAAGCATCTCTCCTCCCGGGCCTTACTCCTCCCACTCCACCAGTACCAAGCAATACTCCTCCCGGGTCTTACTCCTCCCACTCCACCAGTACCAAGCATCTCTCCTCCCGGGTCTTACTCCTCCCACTCCACCAGTACCAAGCATCTCTCCTCCCGGGTCTTACTCCTCCCACTCCACCAGTACCCAGCATCTCTCCTCCGGGCCGTACTCCTCCCACTCCACCAGTACCAAGCATCTCTCCTCCCGGGTCTTACTCCTCCCACTCCACCAGTACCCAGCATCTCTCCTCTGGGCCTTACTCCTCCCACTCCACCAGTACCAAGCATCTCTCCTCCGGGCCGTACCCCTCCCACTCCACCAGTACCAAGCATCTCTCCTCCGGGCCGTACTCCTCCCACTCCACCAGTACCCAGCATCTCTCCTCCGGGCCTTACTCCTCCCACTCCACCAGTACCAAGCATCTCTCCTCCGGGCCTTACTCCTCCCACTCCACCAGTACCAAGCATCTCTCCTCCGGGCTGTACTCCTCCCACTCCACCAGTACCCAGCATCTCTCCTCCGGGCCGTACTCCTCCCACTCCACCAGTACCAAGCATCTCTCCTCCGGGCCGTACTCCTCCCACTCCACCAGTACCAAGCATCTCTCCTCCCGGGCCTTACTCCTCCCACTCCACCCGTACCAAGCATCTCTGCTCCGGGCCTTACTCCTCCCACTCCACCAGTACCAAGCATCTCTCCTCCGGGCCGTACTCCTCCCACTCCACCAGTACCCAGCATCTCTCCTCCGGGCCGTACTCCTCCCACTCCACCAGTACCAAGCATCTCTCCTCCGGGCCGTACTCCTCCCACTCCACCAGTACCAAGCATCTCTCCTCCCGGGCCTTACTCCTCCCACTCCACCAGTACCAAGCATCTCTCCTCCGGGCCTTACTCCTCCCACTCCACCAGTACCAAGCATCTCTCCTCCGGGCCGTACTCCTCCCACTCCACCAGTACCAACTATCTCTCCTCCGGGCCTTACTCCTCCCACTCCACCAGTACCAAGCATCTCTCCTCCGGGCCGTACTCCTCCCACTCCACCAGTACCAAGCATCTCTCCTCCGGACCGTACCCCTCCCACTCCACCAGTACCCAGCATCTCTCCTCCGGGCCTTACTCCTCCCACTCCACCAGTACCAAGCATCTCTCCTCTGGGCCTTACTCCTCCCACTCCACCAGTACCAAGCATCTCTCCTCCGGGCCTTACTCCTCCCACTCCACCAGTACCAAGCATCTCTCCTCCGGGCCTTACCCCTCCCACTCCACCAGTACCCAGCATCTCTCCTCCGGGCCTTACTCCTCCCACTCCACCAGTACCAAGCATCTCTCCTCCAGGGCCTTACTCCTCCCACTCCACCAGTACCCAGCATCTCTCCTCCGGGCCTTACTCCTCCCACTCCACCAGTACCAAGCATCTCTCCTCCGGGCCTTACTCCTCCCACTCCACCAGTACCAAGCATCTCTCCTCCGGGCCGTACCCCTTCCACTCCACCAGTACCCAGCATCTCTCCTCCGGGCCTTACTCCTCCCACTCCACCAGTACCCAGCATCCCTCCTCCAGGCCTTACTCCTCCCACTCCACCAGTACCCAGCATCTCTCCTCCCGGGCCGTACTCCTCCCACTCCACCAGTACCCAGCATCTCTCCTCCGGGCCTTACTCCTCCCACTCCACCAGTACCCAGCATCTTTCCTCCGGGCCTTACTCCTCCCACTCCACCAGTACCAAGCATCTCTCCTCCCGGGCCTTACTCCTCCCACTCCACCAGTACCCAGCATCTCCCCTCCCGGGCCTTACTCCTCCCACTCCACCAGTACCAAGCATCTCTCCTCCGGGCCTTACTCCTCCCACTCCACCAGTACCAAGCATCTCTCCTCCGGGCCTTACTCCTCCACTCCACCAGTACCCAGCATCTCTCCTCCCGGGCCTTACTCCTCCCACTCCACCAGTACCAAGCATCTCTCCTCCCGGGCCTTACTCCTCCCACTCCACCAGTACCCAGCATCTCTCCTCCCGGGCCTTACTCCTCCCACTCCACCAGTACCAAGCATCTCTCCTCCGGGCCTTACTCCTCCCACTCCACCAGTACACAGCATCTCTCCTCCCGGGCCTTACTCCTCCCACTCCACCAGTACCAAGCATCTCTCCTCCCGGGCCTTACTCCTCCCACTCCACCAGTACCCAGCATCTCTCCTTCCGGGCCTTACTCCTCCCACTCCACCAGCACCAAGCATCTCTCCTCCGGGCCTTACTCCTCCCACTCCACCAGTACCCAGCATCTCTCCTCCGGGCCGTACTCCTCCCACTCCACCAGTACCAAGCATCTCTCCTCCGGGCCTTACTCCTCCCACTCCACCAGTACCAAGCATCTCTCCTCCGGCCGTACCCCTCCCACTCCACCAGTACCAAGCATCTCTCCTCCGGGCCGTACTCCTCCCACTCCACCAGTACCCAGCATCTCTCCTCCGGGCCTTACTCCTCCCACTCCACCAGTACCAAGCATCTCTCCTCCGGGCCTTACTCCTCCCACTCCACCAGTACCAAGCATCTCTCCTCCGGGCTGTACTCCTCCCACTCCACCAGTACCCAGCATCTCTCCTCCGGGCCGTACTCCTCCCACTCCACCAGTACCAAGCATCTCTCCTCCGGGCCGTACTCCTCCCACTCCACCAGTACCAAGCATCTCTCCTCCCGGGCCTTACTCCTCCCACTCCACCCGTACCAAGCATCTCTGCTCCGGGCCTTACTCCTCCCACTCCACCAGTACCAAGCATCTCTCCTCCGGGCCGTACTCCTCCCACTCCACCAGTACCCAGCATCTCTCCTCCGGGCCGTACTCCTCCCACTCCACCAGTACCAAGCATCTCTCCTCCAGGCCGTACTCCTCCCACTCCACCAGTACCAAGCATCTCTCCTCCCGGGCCTTACTCCTCCCACTCCACCAGTACCAAGCATCTCTCCTCCGGGCCTTACTCCTCCCACTCCACCAGTACCAAGCATCTCTCCTCCGGGCCGTACTCCTCCCACTCCACCAGTACCAACTATCTCTCCTCCGGGCCTTACTCCTCCCACTCCACCAGTACCAAGCATCTCTCCTCCGGGCCGTACTCCTCCCACTCCACCAGTACCAAGCATCTCTCCTCCGGGCCTTACTCCTCCCACTCCACCAGTACCAAGCATCTCTCCTCCGGGCCGTACCCCTCCCACTCCACCAGTACCCAGCATCTCTCCTCCGGCCGTACTCCTCCCACTCCACCAGTACCAAGCATCTCTCCTCCGGGCCGTACTCCTCCCACTCCACCAGTACCAAGCATCTCTCCTCCCGGGCCTTACTCCTCCCACTCCACCAGTACCAAGCATCTCTCCTCCGGGCCTTACTCCTCCCACTCCACCAGTACCAAGCATCTCTCCTCCGGGCCGTACTCCTCCCACTCCACCAGTACCAACCATCTCTCCTCCGGGCCTTACTCCTCCCACTCCACCAGTACCAAGCATCTCTCCTCCGGGCCGTACTCCTCCCACTCCACCAGTACCAAGCATCTCTCCTCCGGGCCGTACCCCTCCCACTCCACCAGTACCCAGCATCTCTCCTCCGGGCCTTACTCCTCCCACTCCACCAGTACCAAGCATCTCTCCTCCGGACCGTACCCCTCCCACTCCACCAGTACCCAGCATCTCTCCTCCGGGCCTTACTCCTCCCACTCCACCAGTACCAAGCATCTCTCCTCTGGGCCTTACTCCTCCCACTCCACCAGTACCCAGCATCTCTCCTCCGGGCCTTACTCCTCCCACTCCACCAGTACCAAGCATCTCTCCTCCGGGCCTTACCCCTCCCACTCCACCAGTACCCAGCATCTCTCCTCCGGGCCTTACTCCTCCCACTCCACCAGTACCAAGCATCTCTCCTCCAGGGCCTTACTCCTCCCACTCCACCAGTACCCAGCATCTCTCCTCCGGGCCTTACTCCTCCCACTCCACCAGTACCAAGCATCTCTCCTCCGGGCCTTACTCCTCCCACTCCACCAGTACCAAGCATCTCTCCTCCGGGCCGTACCCCTTCCACTCCACCAGTACCCAGCATCTCTCCTCCGGGCCTTACTCCTCCCACTCCACCAGTACCCAGCATCCCTCCCCCGGGCCTTACTCCTCCCACTCCACCAGTACCCAGCATCTCTCCTCCCGGGCCTTACTCCTCCCACTCCACCAGTACCCAGCATCTCTCCTCCGGGCCTTACTCCTCCCACTCCACCAGTACCCAGCATCTTTCCTCCCGGGCCTTACTCCTCCCACTCCACCAGTACCAAGCATCTCTCCTCCCGGGCCTTACTCCTCCCACTCCACCAGTACCCAGCATCTCCCCTCCCGGGCCTTACTCCTCCCACTCCACCAGTACCAAGCATCTCTCCTCCGGGCCTTACTCCTCCCACTCCACCAGTACCAAGCATCTCTCCTCCGGGCCTTACTCCTCCCACTCCACCAGTACCCAGCATCTCTCCTCCCGGGCCTTACTCCTCCCACTCCACCAGTACCAAGCATCTCTCCTCCGGGCCTTACTCCTCCCACTCCACCAGTACCCAGCATCTCTCCTCCCGGCCTTACTCCTCCCACTCCACCAGTACCAAGCATCTCTCCTCCGGGCCTTACTCCTCCCACTCCACCAGTACACAGCATCTCTCCTCCCGGGCCTTACTCCTCCCACTCCACCAGTACCAAGCATCTCTCCTCCCGGGCCTTACTCCTCCCACTCCACCAGTACCCAGCATCTCTCCTCCCGGGCCTTACTCCTCCCACTCCACCAGTACCAAGCATCTCTCCTCCGGGCCGTACCCCTCCCACTCCACCAGTACCCAGCATCTCTCCTCCGGGCCGTACTCCTCCCACTCCACCATTACCAAGCATCTCTCCTCCGGGCCTTACTCCTCCCACTCCACCAGTACCAAGCATCTCTCCTCCGGGCCGTACCCCTCCCACTCCACCAGTACCAAGCATCTCTCCTCCGGGCCGTACTCCTCCCACTCCACCAGTACCCAGCATCTCTCCTCCGGGCCTTACTCCTCCCACTCCACCAGTACCAAGCATCTCTCCTCCGGGCCTTACTCCTCCCACTCCACCAGTACCAAGCATCTCTCCTCCGGGCTGTACTCCTCCCACTCCACCAGTACCCAGCATCTCTCCTCCGGGCCGTACTCCTCCCACTCCACCAGTACCAAGCATCTCTCCTCCGGGCCGTACTCCTCCCACTCCACCAGTACCAAGCATCTCTCCTCCCGGGCCTTACTCCTCCCACTCCACCCGTACCAAGCATCTCTGCTCCGGGCCTTACTCCTCCCACTCCACCAGTACCAAGCATCTCTCCTCCGGCCGTACACCTCCCACTCCACCAGTACCCAGCATCTCTCCTCCGGGCCGTACTCCTCCCACTCCACCAGTACCAAGCATCTCTCCTCCGGGCCGTACTCCTCCCACTCCACCAGTACCAAGCATCTCCTCCCGGGCCTTACTCCTCCCACTCCACCAGTACCAAGCATCTCTCCTCCGGGCCTTACTCCTCCCACTCCACCAGTACCAAGCATCTCTCCTCCGGGCCGTACTCCTCCCACTCCACCAGTACCAACTATCTCTCCTCCGGGCCTTACTCCTCCCACTCCACCAGTACCAAGCATCTCTCCTCCGGGCCGTACTCCTCCCACTCCACCAGTACCAAGCATCTCTCCTCCGGACCGTACCCCTCCCACTCCACCAGTACCCAGCATCTCTCCTCCGGGCCTTACTCCTCCCACTCCACCAGTACCAAGCATCTCTCCTCTGGGCCTTACTCCTCCCACTCCACCAGTACCAAGCATCTCTCCTCCGGGCCTTACTCCTCCCACTCCACCAGTACCAAGCATCTCTCCTCCGGGCCTTACCCCTCCCACTCCACCAGTACCCAGCATCTCTCCTCCGGGCCTTACTCCTCCCACTCCACCAGTACCAAGCATCTCTCCTCCAGGGCCTTACTCCTCCCACTCCACCAGTACCAAGCATCTCTCCTCCGGGCCTTACCCCTCCCACTCCACCAGTACCCAGCATCTCTCCTCCGGGCCGTACTCCTCCCACTCCACCAGTACCAAGCATCTCTCTCTGGGCCTTACTCCTCCCACTCCACCAGTACCAAGCATCTCTCCTCCGGGCCTTACTCCTCCCACTCCACCAGTACCAAGCATCTCTCCTCCGGGCCTTACCCCTCCCACTCCACCAGTACCCAGCATCTCTCCTCCGGGCCTTACTCCTCCCACTCCACCAGTACCAAGCATCTCTCCTCCAGGGCCTTACTCCTCCCACTCCACCAGTACCAAGCATCTCTCCTCCGGGCCGTACCCCTTCCACTCCACCAGTACCCAGCATCTCTCCTCCGGGCCTTACTCCTCCCACTCCACCAGTACCCAGCATCTCTCCTCCGGGCCTTACTCCTCCCACTCCACCAGTACCCAGCATCTCTCCTCCCGGGCCGTACTCCTCCCACTCCACCAGTACCCAGCATCTCTCCTCCGGGCCTTACTCCTCCCACTCCACCAGTACCCAGCATCTCTCCTCCCGGGCCTTACTCCTCCCACTCCACCAGTACCAAGCATCTCTCCTCCCGGGCCTTACTCCTCCCACTCCACCAGTACCCAGCATCTCCCCTCCCGGGCCTTACTCCTCCCACTCCACCAGTACCAAGCATCTCTCCTCCGGGCCTTACTCCTCCCACTCCACCAGTACCAAGCATCTCTCCTCCGGGCCTTACTCCTCCCACTCCACCAGTACCCAGCATCTCTCCTCCCGGGCCTTACTCCTCCCACTCCACCAGTACCAAGCATCTCTCCTCCCGGGCCTTACTCCTCCCACTCCACCAGTACCCAGCATCTCTCCTCCCGGGCCTTACTCCTCCCACTCCACCAGTACCAAGCATCTCTCCTCCGGGCCTTACTCCTCCCACTCCACCAGTACCCAGCATCTCTCCTCCCGGGCCTTACTCCTCCCACTCCACCAGTACCAAGCATCTCTCCTCCCGGGCCTTACTCCTCCCACTCCACCAGTACCCAGCATCTCTCCTTCCGGGCCTTACTCCTCCCACTCCACCAGCACCAAGCATCTCTCCTCCGGGCCTTACTCCTCCCACTCCACCAGTACCCAGCATCTCTCCTCCGGGCCGTACTCCTCCCACTCCACCAGTACCAAGCATCTCTCCTCCGGGCCTTACTCCTCCCACTCCACCAGTACCAAGCATCTCTCCTCCGGGCCGTACCCCTCCCACTCCACCAGTACCAAGCATCTCTCCTCCCGGGCCTTACTCCTCCCACTCCACCAGTACCAAGCATCTCTCCTCCCGGGCCTTACTCCTCCCACTCCACCAGCACCAAGCATCTCTCCTCCGGGCCGTACTCCTCCCACTCCACCAGTACCAAGCATCTCTCCTCCGGGCCGTACTCCTCCCACTCCACCAGTACCAAGCATCTCTCCTCCGGGCCTTACTCCTCCCACTCCACCAGTACCAAGCATCTCTCCTCCGGGCCGTACTCCTCCCACTCCACCAGTACCAACTATCTCTCCTCCGGGCCTTACTCCTCCCACTCCACCAGTACCAAGCATCTCTCCTCCGGGCCGTACTCCTCCCACTCCACCAGTACCAAGCATCTCTCCTCCGGGCCGTACCCCTCCCACTCCACCAGTACCCAGCATCTCTCCTCCGGGCCTTACTCCTCCCACTCCACCAGTACCAAGCATCTCTCCTCCGGGCCTTACTCCTCCCACTCCACCAGTACCAAGCATCTCTCCTCCGGGCCTTACTCCTCCCACTCCACCAGTACCAAGCATCTCTCCTCCGGGCCGTACTCCTCCCACTCCACCAGTACCAACTATCTCTCCTCCGGGCCTTACTCCTCCCACTCCACCAGTACCAAGCATCTCTCCTCCGGGCCTTACCCCTCCCACTCCACCAGTACCCATCATCTCTCCTCCGGGCCTTACTCCTCCCACTCCACCAGTACCCAGCATCTCTCCTCCGGGCCTTACTCCTCCCACTCCACCAGTACCAAGCATCTCTCCTCCGGGCCTTACTCCTCCCGCTCCACCAGTACCAAGCATCTCTCCTCCGGGCCTTACTCCTCCCACTCCACCAGGTACTGAAGGCCCCTCGCCCGACACCTTGAGTCCACGATGGCTCGTACAGTATACGCCGGGATCCCCTCAATGTCCAGAGGGGGCGGAGGAACCTCCCGCACCTCAGACTGCTGGAGCGGACCAGCCATCACCGGCCTGAGGATAGGTGGTGACCAGAAAGCAGGTGACGTCGACCACCGAACACCACCCGAACAAGGAGAAGGGCCAACTTCGGCGGAAGTCGTGACATGAACAGAGGCATCAAAGTTAAAGGAACTGAATAATATTAAGAAAAGCTACAGATGGAAAGAAAGTAGTGTGGAACCTACCAAAATACAATTAGGCAAAACCAACTTCCTGGACAAAAATGTCCACTGTAATCTTGGCAGAAAACCTTAACATTACACAGTTGAAGTCGGAAGTTTACATACACTTAGGTTGGAGTCATTAAAACTCAGCTTTCAACCACTCCACAAATGTATTGTTAACAAACTATAGTTTTGGCAAGTCAGTTAGGACATCTAGTTTGTGCATGACAAAAGTAATTTCTCCAACAATTGTTTACAGGCAGATTATTTCACTTATAATTCACTGTATCACAATTCCAGTGGGTCAAAAGTTTACATACACTAAGTTGACTTTGCCTTTAAACACCTTGGAAAATTCCAGAGGTGTACCTGTGGATGTATTTCAAGGCCTACCTTCAAACTCAGTGTCTTGTTGCTTGACATCATGGGAAAATCAAAAGAAATCACCCAAGACCTCAGAAAAAAATGTGTAGACCTCCACAAGTCTGGTTCATCCTTGCGAGCAATTCCCAAACGCCTGAAGGTACTACGTTCATCTGTACAAACAATAGTAAGCAAGTATAAACACCATGGGACCACGCAGCCGTCATACCGCTCAGGAAGGAGACGCGTTCTGTCTCCTAGAGATTAATGTACTTTTGTGCAAAAGTGCAAATCAATCCCAGAACAACAGATAAGGACATTGTGAAGATGCTGGAGTAACCAGGTACAAAAGTATCTACATCCACAGTAAAACGAGTCCTATTTTTACATAACCTGAAAGGCCGCTCAGCAAGGAAGAAGCCACTGCTCCAAAACCGCCATAAAAAAGCCAGACTACGGTTTGCAACTGCACATGGGAACAAAGGTTGTACTTTTTGGAGAAATGCCCTCTGGTCTGATGAAACAAAAAATAGAACTGTTTCGCCATAATGACCATTGTTATATTGGAGGAAAAAGGGGGAGACTTGCAAGCCTTAGAACACCATCCCAACCGTGAAGCATGGGGGTGGCAGCATCATATTGTCTTTTGCTGCAGGAGGGACTGGTGCACTTCACAAAATAGATGGCTTCATGAGAAGAAAATAACGTGGATATATTGAAGCAGCATCTCAAGACATCAGTCAGGACGTTAAAGCTTGGTCTCAAATGGGTCTTCCAAATGGACAATGATCCAAAGCAGAAATAAAACATTCTCTACTATTATTCTGACATTTCATATTCTTAAAATAAAGTGGTGATCCTAACTGACCTAAGACAGGGAATTTTTACTAGGATTAAATGTCAGGAAATGTGTAAAACTGAGTTTAAATGTATTTGGCTAAGGTGTATGTAAACTTCAACTGTATTTGACCGCTCAGCTTCCCTATCAAATCAAAAAATGTAAAACAGAAAACGAACAATGACAAATGGTTTGATGAAGAATGCAAAAAAATGAATGCAAAAAAAAAAGAAAGAAATTGAGAAACCCATCCAGCCAAAAACACCCAGAAAACCTGTGCCTACTGTACGACTTCACCATGGTGAATCACTAAAACAATTCAGAAACACACTATGCAAAAGGAACACCTATGTTCCAAATCAGCTCAGTGCAATTAAAGAATCCATAGACCAACGACTACTGGGAGAAATTGGAAACATTAAACAAACTTTCAACAAAGTTATATCGAAAACTGAGATGTATGGGTAAACCACTTCCATCTTTTTGGCCTTTATAACAGCAAAAACATATGATCAAAAATACATCTTAGAGTCAACTATTAAAGACTTTGAGAACCTGCTGGATTCTTCAACTACAGTGAATGAACTACAGGACAAAATACAAACCCTTCAACCCAAAAAGGCCTGTGGTGTTGATGGTATCCTAAATGAGATAAAATATACAGACAAAAAATTCCAATTGTATAAGGCACAAGGCAAGACTCAGATGCAGACACAGGAGGCAGATGGTTAGAGTCCAAGATGTTTATTAACAATCCAAAAGGGGTAGGCAAGAGACTGGTCATGGACAGGCAAAAGGTCAAAACCAGTTCAGGGTTCCAGAGGTAGAGAATGGCAGGCAGGCTCGAGGTCAGGGCAGGCATAATGGCCAGGCAGGCGGGAATGGAGTCCAGAAAAACAGGCAAAGGTCAAAACCGGGAGGACTAGTAAAAGAGAATAGAAAAGCAGGAGCACAGGAAAAACACGCTAGTTGACTTGAACATACAAGACGAACTGTCATAGAGAGACAGGAAACACAGGGATAAAAACACCAGGGAAAATAGCAACACCTGGGAGGTGAAACAGATCAGGGCGTGACAGTGTCTTTAGCCGGAACCCAGCACCTCTCCTCCGGACCATACCCCTCCCAGTCAACCAGATACTGGAAACCCCTGCCCCGTGGTCGAACCCTTAGGAGGCATCTCACCATATACGCTGGCAGATCCAGGACAGAATCTGCCATCTGACGGAGGAAGCCCAGTGACGAAATCCAGAGAAATATGGGACAGGAAGTGGCTATAGGAGGCCAGACAAAGCTTGCCGCGGAGTCTTGCTTTGCTCGCATACCATGCAGTGACGAAGGCTGAGACATCAGGAACCATGGTAGGCCACCAGAAGTGTTGACAGAGGAAAGCCAGGGTCTGACGAATACCAGGATGACAGGTAAGCCTGGAGGAGTGAGCGCATTCCAGGACCTGAGACCGGACCACATCAGGCACAACCAGACGGTTAGCCCCAGGACAGCAGCACAATTAGACCCAACCAATTCATGAGAAAACAAAAAGATGATTACTTGACACATTGGAAAGAATTAACAAAAAAACTGTGCAAACTAGAATGCTCTATGGCCCTAAACAGAGAGTACACAGTGACAGAATACTTGACCACAGTGACAGAATACCTAACCACTGTGACTGACCCAAACTTAAGGAAAGCTTTGACCATGTACAAACTCAGTGAGCATAGCCTTGCTATTGAGAAAGGTTGCCGTAGGCAGACCTGGCTCTCAAGAGAAGACAGGCTATGTGCACACTGCTCACATAATGAGGTGAAAACTGAAGGGGGATTTGCCCAGGGCGCCATACAAGCTAGAACCGCCACATACACTTGAAACAAATAGCCAAACCATAAACTGCAGACAAAAATGCTTTCTGCTACTCAGATCGATAAAATGTAGGCTAAACTGACAACGGAGTGAAGAGCAGAAATCTCAACTAGCAAGCAAGTCTCAGCAATGAAGAACGTGAGGGGGGGGGGGGATTCTGGCACGGGGAGATTTTCGGCACCACACCGGAACGCATGAGAAAACAAAATCACCTTTATAGTGCAACTGACGGAAGTTGCACACATGGAGAATATTTTTAGTGGCCTAAGGTCTGGGAAAATGTGCAATTCTACATCATTTTACATGACTGGAGACTTTTATGCAGTGTTAAAAACATGGGAACTCGGAACTGGGGAATATCTGACTTCCGACTTCAGTACGTTCAAAGACCACTGGGAACTGGGGGAACAAATCATCCAACTCGGAATTCCAAGTCAGGAACTCAGGCTTCATTCTAGAGCTCTGACTTTCCCACCTTAAGATTACTGACGTCATGATTCAACATTGTTCCCAGTTGTCATGAATGCACCATAATAGCAAAGAAATGATCGAAATTACAGGCTACTTTGAGACAAACTGAGAATCTGAGATCAAGAAAAAACAACCTTAAATCCATCAATAGCCTATGCCTAAGTGTGTGCAGACACAATGTAGGCTACAATATGAGGAGGAAATGAAAGTCCTAAAAACACTTCCTAGCTTCGCTGACTCACACAATGTTGTGCAGCTGACTCGCTGGTGATGCCGATGTGCTCGTGCCAAAAACCTTTCTCTCACTTGTTTTACTTTGTAAAACAATATACCTATTTGAAAGTTTATCAAATATTTCGATAGCCTACAGCAGACAGTTTAGAGTCTTCTCTTTTCAGATGGAGCCATTTGCTGAGCAATACTTGTGTTTTCCAGCAATTGTATTTGAAGTCTGGCCAAGGGCCAGTTATGTCTGCATGCTGTTTGTTCACTGACAGATTTGCTGCATCCTACCAATCCTCGACTTCGAAGATGTCATTTACAAAATAGCCTCCAATACCCTACTCAACAAATTGGATGCAGTCTATCACAGTGCAATCTGTTTTGTCACCAAAGCCCCATATACTTCCCACCATTGCAACCTGTACGCTCTCGTTGGCTGGCCCTCGCTTCATACTTGTCGCCAAAGCCACTGGCTCCATGTCATCTACAAGACCCTGCTAGTTAAAGTCCCCCCTTATCTCAGCTCGCTGGTCACCATAGCATCTCCCACCTGTAGCACACGCTCCAGCAGGTATATCTTTCTAGTCACCCCCAAAACCAATTCTTTTTTTGGCCGCCTCTGCTGCCAATGACTGGAACGAACTACAAAAATCTCTGAAACTGGAAACACTTATCTCCCTCACTAGCTTTAAGCACCAACTGTCAGAGCAGCTCACAGATTACTGCACCTGTACATAGCCCACCTATAATTTAGCCCAAACAACTACCTCTTTCCCTACTGTATTTATTTTATTTATTTTGCTCCTTTGCACCCCATTATTTTTATTTCTACTTTGCACATTCTTCCACTGCAAATCTACCATTCCAGTGTTTTACTTGCGATATTGTATTTACTTTGCCACCATGGCCTTTTTTTGCCTTTACCTCCCTTATCTCACCTCATTTGCTCACATTGTATATAGACTTGTTTATACTGTATTATTTACTGTATGTTTGTTTTACTCCATGTGTAACTTTGTGTCGTTGTATGTGTCGAACTGCTTTGCTTTATCTTGGCCAGGTCGCAATTGCAAATGAGAACTTGTTCTCAACTTGCCTACCTGGTTAAATAAAGGTTAAATAAAAAAAAATAAGAAAAATACTCATCACCAAACCCATTGGCTCCAGGTCATCTACAAGTCTCTGCTAGGTAAAGCCCCGTCTTATCTCAGTTCACTGGTCACCACAGCAGCACCCACCCGTAGCACGCGCACCAGCAGGAATATCTTACTGGTCACCCCCAAAGTCAATCCTTCCAGTTCTCTGCTGCCAATGACTGGAACGAACTGCAAAAATCACTGAAGCTGGAGACTCTTATCTCCCTCACTAGCTTTAAGCACCAGCTGTCAGAGCACCTCACAGATCACTGCACCTGTACCTGTACTGAGCCCTCTCCTGTACTCCCTGTTCACCCACGACTGCATGGCCATGCACGCCTCCAACTCAATCATCAAGTTTGCGGACGACACAACAGTGGTAGGCTTGATTACCAACAACGACGAGACGGCCTTCAGGGAGGAGGTGAGGGCCCTCGGAGTGTGGTGTCAGGAAAATAACCTCACACTCAACGTCAACAAAACTAAGGAGATGATTGTGGACTTCAGGAAACAGCAGAGGGAACACCCCCCTATCCACATCGATGGAACAGTAGTGGAGAGGGTAGTAAAGTTTTAAGTTCCTCGGCATACACATCACAGACAAACTGAATTGGTCAACTCACACAGACAGCATCGTGAAGAAGGCGAAGCAGCGCCTCTTCAACCTCAGGAGGCTGAAGAAATTCGGCTTGTCACCAAAAGCACTCACAAACTTCTACAGATGCACAATCGAGAGCATCCTGGCGGGCTGTATCACCGCCTGGTACGGCAACTGCTCCGCCCACAACCGTAAGGCTCTCCAGAGGGTAGTGAGGTCTGCACAACGCATCACCGGGGGCAAACTACCTGCCCTCCAGGACACCTACACCACCCGATGTTACAGGAAGGCCATAAAGATCATCAAGGACATCAACCACCCGAGCCACTGCCTGTTCACCCTGCTATCATCCAGAAGGCGAGGTCAGTACAGGTGCATCAAAGCTGGGACCGAGAGACTGAAAAACAGCTTCTATCTCAAGGCCATCAGACTGTTAAACAGCCACCACTAACATTGAGTGGCTGCTGCCAACACACTGACACTGACTCAACTCCAGCCACTTTAATAATGGGAATTGATGGGAAATGAATATATCACTAGCCACTTTAAACAATGCTACCTAATATAATGTTACATACCCTACATTATTCATCTCATATGCATACGTATATACTGTACTCTCTATCATCTACTGCATCCTTATGTAATACATGTATCACTAGCCACTTTAACTATGCCACTTTGTTTACATACTCATCTCATATGTATATACTGTACTCGATACCATCTACTGTATCTTGCCTATGCTGCTCTGTACCATCACTCATTCATATATCTTTATGTACATATTCTTTATCCCCTTACACTGTGTATAAGACAGTAGTTTTGGAATTGTTAGTTAGATTACTTGTTGGTTATTACTGCATTGTCGGAACTAGAAGCACAAGCATTTCGCTACACTCGCATTAACATCTGCTAACCATGTGTATGTGACAAATACAATTTGATTTGATTTGATCCAACTACCTCATCCCCTTACTGTATTTATTTCTTTATTTATTTATTCATCTTGCTCCTTTGCACCCCAGTATCTCTGCTTGGACATTCATCTTCTGTACATCCTACCATTCCAGTGTTTAATGTCTATATTATAATTACTTCGCCACCATGGCCTATTTGTTTCCTTACCTCCCTTATCTCACCTCATTTTCACACACTGTATATAGACTTTTCTACTGTATTATTGACTGTATGTTTATTTATTCCAAGTGTAACTCTGTGTTGTTGTATGTGTCGAACTGCTTTGCTTTATCTTGGCCAGGTCGCAGTTGCAAATGAGAACTTTTTCTCAACTAACCTACCTGGTTAAATAAAGGTGAAATAAGTAAAAATAAAAATAAACCCAGACTTTTTTTTGCCTTCCTTGATGCAAAGTCATCAATTACATCATCATAAGAAATCTGCCCAGCAATTGCATGGTTAATACTGATGACAGCAAGGTCACTAAGGTGTTCCTGTGACATGGTGGACCTCAAGTAGGATTTGATGAGCTTCAGCTGTGAAAAGCTCCTTTCTTCTTCAGCTACGGTCACTGGAAGAGTAAGACCAATTCTGAGAGCAGTACACAAATTTGGATACACTTCCTTTCATGTATACATATCAGCAACTCAAGCAGGGTCATGGTCTTTGATGCCAAGTCAGGCAAGTTCTTCAGTTCCTGTGCAAGATCTCTGCCATCAAAGTCTGAGTGTCTTTATAGTGCAGTGTCATACTAAGGGATTCACATTGTTCTGTCAGCTCCTCATTGGAGAGACTTTGGAAGGTTGACAGCACTCCAAACTTCTCTCCCACATTTTCCAACGTGGAAAATCTTTACTGAAGGACTGAGGTTGCAGAATCAACAACGACATTGAAAAAGTCACTTCCAGCTTCTTCAGGGCATCACTCAAAGGCTCATCAAATGATTTATATGAAAGTGCCACTTTGTAGACCTCAGGCTTTTTGTTGTAGAACGGCCTCCAACCTTCATACTCCCGCAAATATCCTTGGCTGATGTTTGTACAGTCATAAAGCCTGTTGCCCTGTAGTAGCTGAGACCTCTCTCTGTCTTTCTGAGAAGACTGACTGCAACAACCACATGAATACTGGGAGACTGCATCAGCTTGCTCACATGTTGGATCTGGCTCCAGATGTCATACCACACCACTGTATAGATACTGAAGCAGTATTATCCCAACTCCTCTGACAAGGACTGGGCCTCAATCATTACTATAGGGTTTTGGTTTGATCCCTCACCTCAATCAGTGCCTCTCTCAACGCTACTGCATGATACCTCAGTGGTTCGACACTCTTAACTTTACTCTCCCACCTTGTCTCAGTCCACATCTTCAACGTGATGTCCACATGTTTCTTCAGGATGGCCCATCGCTGTGTGCAGGCTGAGAACAAAGTGTACAGTTTCTGTAAGATGCCAAAGTAACCTGTGGCTTTTGGCAGCATCAGCCACAACCAGGTTCAATGTGGGACCCCCACATCGCACAAATCGAGCTCGTGGATTCATTTCCAGGAGTCTCTCATGTTGGCGTCATTATCATAAGACTGTCTCTCTGCAGTACTCAAAAGGAATTGTTAGCTCCTCTAATCTTTTGAGAGGGATGCCAAATGTTGGCCCATGGACTTCTCTGCCTCCAAAACCTCCATAAAATGTTCCTTTATGTGGGGCTCCTCCTTAAGTGACACAATTTTAATCACAACTGACAACTGTTCAGTGTGGCTGATATCTGAGGTGCAATCTAGAACGATAGAGAATCCTTTTTCCAGCGTGATGTCACTCACCATTATTGAAATGACCTTGCTGCTCAACAAATCAATGAGTTCATTCTGTATTTGGTGGCCGAGGTAGCTGGCGGTGTGACTCGAGGTCACTTTTTGAACACAGTTAAAGTGCTCTTTCATGACTGGATCAAATTGTGCCATCAGTTCAACCTCTTTGAGGAAATTTCCATTTGATGGAGAGTACAGTGTTTCTGTGTGTCTCCTTAATGCCAGATTTCTAATTGCCAGAGACTGCACAATAGCAGTCAGACGTGTCAACACCTCTCTCCATCTTATCCTCTCAGCCTCAATAAGTGCCATCTCTTATCCAGCATAAATGAAGCTCTACAGATTACGCAATAGAAATGTAACATTTATTTTTATTTGAGCCAGTATATGTATTGTTTACCGTGAATTCAGTCTCTGCTAACCTGAGAACTTTGCCTTTCATTTAAATCACACTGTAATGCTGAACTTCCATGATGCGGATTAAATAGAGTCCATAATTCCTGAAATCGTCCCGTCTTCATCCTATTGGGAGGAAGTCAACCCTCCACACTGACACTGACATGTTGTTTTAATCATTTTAATTCATCACATTTTGAAGAAAGATTGGAAGTCTAACAAATCCCTAAAAAATTGCTCAAAAGAACTCAAATCTATGGTCAATGTGTTATTGAATGTCATTGAATGACATCATGATATGGACTAGGCTCAATGTCCTAATGTCAGTCTGGTGACTAGGCTCAATGTCCTAATGTCAGTCTGGTGACTAGGCTCAATGTCCTAATGTCAGTCTGGTGACTAGGCTCAATGTCCTAATGTCAGTCTGGTGACTAGGCTCAATGTCCTAATGTCAGTCTGGTGACTAGGCTCAATGTCCTAATGTCAGTCTGGTGACTAGGCTCAATGTCCTAATGTCAGTCTGGTGACTTGGCACAATGTCCTAATGTCAGTCTGGTGACTAGGCTCAATGTCCTAATGTCAGTCTGGTGACTAGGGTCAATGTCCTAATGTCAGTCCGGTGACTAGGCTAATGTCAGTCCGGTGACTAGGCTCAATGTCCTAATGTCAGTCTGGTGACTAGGCTGTCCTAATGTCAGTCTGGTGACTAGGCTCAATGTCCTAATGTCAGTCTGGTGACTAGGCTCAATGTCCTAATGTCAGTCTGGTGACTAGGCTCATTGTCCTAATGTCAGTCCGGTGACTAGGGTCAATGTCCTAATGTCAGTCTGGTGACTAGGGTCAATGTCCTAATGTCAGTCTGGTGACTAGGCTAATGTCAGTCCGGTGACTAGGCTCAATGTCCTAATGTCTGTCTGGTGACCAGGCTGTCCTAATGTCAGTCTGGTGACTAGGCTCAATGTCCTAATGTCAGTCTGGTGACTTGGCACAATGTCCTAATGTCAGTCTGGTGACTAGGGTCAATGTCCTAATGTAAGTCTGGTGACGAGGCTAATGTCAGTCCGGTGACTAGGCTCAATGTCCTAATGTCAGTCTGGTGACTAGGCTCAATGTCCTAATGTCAGTCTGGTGACTAGGCTCAATGTCCTAATGTCAGTCCGGTGACTAGGCTCAATGTCCTAATGTCAGTCTGGTGACTAGGCTGTCCTAATGTCAGTCTGGTGACTAGGCTCAATGTCCTAATGTCAGTCTGGTGACTAGGCTCAATGTCCTAATGTCAGTCTGGTGACTAGGCTGTCCTAATGTCAGTCTGGTGACTAGGCTCAATGTCCCGATGTCAGTCCAGTGACTGTTGTTGAACTTGTAATAGAGCATGTATGTCTAATTTGGTCCTTCATCAACTGTTTCCTTTCCTTCTCTGTTAGAAACACACACTAACAATTACATCATGTGCCCACTGACACACTCGGGGAAATCAGATGTTGAGATTAATAATTTGCATTTAGAAAACAGAACACAATAAATAAATATTGTGCAGTAACATGTCAGAATTAGACATTCATTCATCCATGTTTCTCACATTTCAAATTTTGAAGTTGTTTCAAACATCACATTTTGAACTGTTTAAAGTTTAGACATTAACTGAGAATTTTTAAGGTTAGTGTTAAGTTTAGACATTAACTGAGAATTTTTAAGGTTAGGGTTAAGTTTAGACATTAACTGAGAATTTTAAGGTTAGGGTTAAGTTTAGACATTAACTGAGAATTTTTAAGGTTAGGGTTAAGTTTAGACATTAACTGAGAATTTTTAAGGTTAGGGTTAAGTTTAGACATTAACTGAGAATTTTTAAGGTTAGGGTTAAGTTTAGACATTAACTGAGAATTTTTAAGGTTAGGGTTAAGTTTAGACATTAACTGAGAATTTTTAAGGTTAGGGTTAAGTTTAGACATTAACTGAGAATTTTTAAGGTTAGGGTTAAGTTTAGACATTAACTGAGAATTTTTAAGGTTAGGGTTAAGTTTAGACATTAACTGAGAATTTTTAAGGTTAGGGTTAAGTTTAGACATTGACTGAGTATTTTTAAGTTTAGGGTTAAGTTTAGACATTAACTGAGAATTTTAAGGTTAGGGTTAAGTTTAGACATTAACTGAGAATTTTTAATGTTAGGGTTAAGTTTAGACATTAACTGAGAATTTTTAAGGTTAGGGTTAAGTTTAGACATTAACTGAGAATTTTTAAGGTTAGGGTTAAGTTTAGACATTAACTGAGAATTTTTAAGGTTAGGGTTAAGTTTAGACATTAACTGAGAATTTTTAAGGTTAGGGTTAAGTTTAGACATTAACTGAGAATTTTTAAGGTTAGGGTTAAGTTTAGACATTAACTGAGAATTTTTAAGGTTAGGGTTAAGTTTAGACATTAACTGAGAATTTTTAAGGTTAGGGTTAAGTTTAGACATTGACTGAGTATTTTTAAGTTTAGGGTTAAGTTTAGACATTAACTGAGAATTTTTAAGGTTAGGGTTAAGGTTTGGGATAGGCTTAAAACAAAAATATCAAAAGTAATTGCATAACTCTGGATTCAAACATGCAACCTTTGGGACCAGGGGCAGATTGCCAGCTGCATACCACCCTGCATCCCACTGCTGTCTTGCCTCTGAAGCTAAGCAGGTTTGGTCCTGGTCAGTTCCTGGATTGGAGACCATGTGCTGCTGGAAGTTTTTTGGAGGGCCAGTAGGAGGCACTCTTCCCTCTGGTCTAAAAATAAATATCCCAGGGACATTGCCCTGTGTATGGTGCGGTCTTTCGGGTTGGGACGTTAAACGGGTGTCCTGACTCTCCGCGGCCACTTAAGATGACACTTAAGATGACACTAGTAAGAGTAGGGTGCTAACCCTGGTGTCCTGGTTAAATTCCCAATCTGGCCCTCATACCATCATGGCCACCTAATCATCACCAGCTTCTAATTGGCTTATTCCTCTCCCCTGTAACTATTCCCCAGGTCGCTGCTGAAAATGAGAGTGTGTTCTCAGTCAACTTACCTGGTAAAATAAAATATGCTTATGCAAATCTGCTATCCCCAATGTCCTGGCTAAACTGAAACCTATTTGAAGGTAACAGTGCTCACAGTGGCCAGATTCCATGTTTTCCTCAGACGTGGATGGGTGTTGAATAGTGACTTCTATCATGGGTGACCTTTCTGCTTATTGTCACATTTCCATTAAGTCTGGGATTTCTTCCATATAAATAACTTTCCTGTTTTTCTTTAACTTTGCAGAGGACATTTGTAGCTGAAGGTGAATGGCTCCTGAGACTTTGAATCGTCCAATGAGGATTTCCCTCTCTGCCTCTCCTGTCTGTATTTACTGCCTGTTGGCCTGCTAGCATAGGGGGGAATTCCGACCCGGGGTAGCCTTTTCCTGCAATCAAATTACCAAATCGTGCTCTAGTTGCCTCATGGGTGGAATGTTCTTAATATTTTTCCTAATTTCCTAATTAATAAACATGAATATATTTTAATAAACACCAAAAATCTGGTGTTTCTATGTCAAACGGTTTTATTGTATTTCAGTCTTCTGTGATGTATATAAAGTGTACTATTGGGATGAAAACTCAAAATTGAATATATTTCAACTCTACATCTGACATGGTACATGTGTCTTCTTTTTTTAAGCCCATAACCATGTGTGTGAGGTGTATACTTTTTGATTTAGCCCAATGCAGTAAAAGATTATGGTCTACCCCAACTTTCTGTTTCCTATTTCTATCATGTTAAATATTAGCCACTGTCAATATTGACCAGAAGGCCTAATAATTAAGTGATAATGCCCTCGAAGCTGGTGTTTGGAGGATATATTGGGCCAACATATCCTCCAAACACTGGCTTCGAGGGCATTATCACTTTTATACAAATAGTTACCAACATATTGAAATGTT
The DNA here is from genome assembly GCF_023373465.1 of Oncorhynchus keta. NCBI lineage: Eukaryota > Metazoa > Chordata > Actinopteri > Salmoniformes > Salmonidae > Oncorhynchus > Oncorhynchus keta. The sequence continues at coordinate 34,548,199 of NC_068438.1, read as the reverse complement.
GGGCCAACAACACAGCTAACACAATCCCTTCAAACTGAAGCAGGAACGACTGCAAACTAGCTGCACTCCATTTCGTTTGACCTTTTTAATTGACATTTCTTTGAATATATATCCAGAAAAATGATGCCAGCTGATTCATGATTTCGACTGGCTGAGAAACGCTACCTACATGTCTGTCTCATTCCGATTCTCCAAACGTTCATTACTATGAGACAGATGGATATTTTATTTGAATATTGAAACAATATTCAGACAGCAAGGGTTATACCACTCTCCACTGTTGAGATAATGTCTAGATGCTTTTTATTGTGGAGATCAAGTTTGTTAGTTGCCTGGCTGGGCTGATGAGACAGTGGATTGCGTAGTCAGACGGAACAGAGTAAATAGGTATTTTAACGTCATAGATTTAGCCGGTGGTAATTTGTGGAATAGACACTGGCTGGAATGCGGTTTAAACCAATCAGCATCCAGGATTAGACCCACTCGTGGTATAACAACACATATTCAACTGATCATTTACTGTTAGCTCCCTTCAGTTGGTATAGCCTACATTATCATTCCATTTAATTACATTGTTTCGTTTACCTTAATTTGCTTCCTGTCTAAAAAACGTTACATCTGTGTTGCTTAGGATAATTTGTATTCATTACGGATCCCCATTAGTTCCTGTCAAGGCAGCAGCTACTTTTCCTGGGGTCCAGCAAAATTAAGGCAGTTATACCATTTTTAAAACATTACAATGCATTCACAACACATGAATTGTGTGCCTCAGGCCACTACCACGTATCTACAACAGAAAATCCATGTGTACGTGTGTGTATTGTGTGTAGGTTATCGCGTGTGTATGCACGTGTCTGTGCCTGTGTCTCTTCACAGTCCCTGCTGTTTTATAAGGTGTATTTGTATGTGTTTTTTAAATGAGATTTTACTGCTTGCATGAGTTACTTGATGTGGAATAGAGTTCCATGTAGTCATGGCTCTATGTAATACTGTGTGCCTCCCATAGTCTGAACTGGACTTTGGGATTGAAGTGATTTCAAATATGATGTAAAAAACATGACTGTTAAGAAGTCATTACAACAACAACAAAGGACTTCAGAAACAAACTTTCAAACCAATGGAAACTTCTTGGCAGGGAAAAAAACACATTTGAATAAATGTGAGTTCTGACCCTCATATGTAGGTGTCATAACCAGCCATAAAATAATGCAAAACACAGTGCATTCAGAAAGTATTCAGACCACTTTACTTTTTCTACATCTTATTACATTACAGCATTACTCTAAAATTGATTCAATTGTTTTTATTTTACTTTGTCAATATACACACAATACCTGTCACGAGTGGCGCTCGGCGGTCGTCGTCACCGGCCTATTAGCTGCCACTGATTGTCTTTCCTCTCCCTCCTTGTATGTTGATTGGTAGCACCTGTTTATATATGATTAGTTTGTCTTTATTAGACAGCCGGCCCGCCTGGTTGTTGTGCGGGATTATTTCAGTGTAACCTTCGGCTCTGTTGTAGAGGTACGTGTTAGTGCCTGGTCGTGACTTTTTCCGTTGTACATTTTCATTCCCTGTGTTTGGGGCCGTTACTATTTTGAGCACCCTGTTGGTGCTATTAAAGACGCACAGCATTGCACTCTCTGTCTCCTGCGTTTGACTCCACACACCTACGACACCCGCAGCATTACAGAATCCCACACCTAAATCAAATTGAATGGAGTCAGCAGGAGCAGCAGCCAACCCTCTCCCATCGATGGAGGAACGGGTTCTCCACCACACCACCGTTCTCCATCGGATCGGATCCGCGATGGATCAAGTGATGGAGAGAATGGACCGATGGGAGAGGAGTGGTCTCCTCTCTCCACCTTCGGCACCCCCGGCTCCGGACTCCCCATCACTCGACTCCAGCACCCTCCGTCTGACGCTACCGAGGGCTTATGATGGAGCGGCGGCGGGTTGCCAGGGGTTTCTGCTTCAGCTGGAGCTATACCTGGCCACCGTTAGACCCACTCCCTCAGGAGCGGAGAGGGTGAGTGTCCTCATCTCCTGCCTCACGGGTCGTGCTCTGGAGTGGGCGAACGCAGTCTGGAATGGCCCAGACTCAGCGCGGGAGCACTACCCAGAGTTTTCCCTCCGCTTCCGTGCCGTGTTTGATCACCCTCTAGACGGCCGAGCGGTGGGAGAACGACTTTTTCATCTCAGGCAGGAGAGGAGGAGCGCCCAGGATTACGCGCTGGAGTTCCGGACCTTGGCAGCCGGATCTGGGTGGAACCACAGGGCCCTTATGGACCACTACAGGTGTAGTCTCCGAGAGGACATCCTCCGGGAGTTAGCGTGTCGGGACACCACTCTGTCACTGGATCAGCTGATTGACATGTCCATTCGACTGGACAATCTGCTGGCTGCCCGCGGGCGTTCAGAGAGTGTCCTGTGCGTTCCACCACCCAGCCCCTCCGCTCCCATTCCGATGGAGTTGGGAGGGGCTGCGCCGAGGGGTACCGGAGGAGGAGGCCTTCCCTGCACCAACTGTGGTCGGAGAGGACACACGTCTGATCGGTGCTGGGGGGGTCCGTCTGGGAGTAGAGATGGCAGGCGGAACGCTTCTCGATCATCCCAGGTGAGTCTGCATCAAACTCACCCAGAACCCCCTGTTGGCCACATGTTTGTCTTAACCTTTTTTCTTCACTTTTTTCCCTCTTCCCAGCATAGGGCGCTAGTCGATTCAGGCGCAGCTGTGAACTTTATGGATCGCGGACTCGCCCTTAAGTTAGGGGTTCTGCTGGTGCCGATAGATTCTCCTTTCCCCGTGCACTCCCTAGATAGCCGGCCATTAGGGTCAGGGATGGTCAGGGAGACTACGGTCCCACTGGACATGGTGACGCAGGGGAATCATAGGGAGCGTATCAGTTTTTTTATTATTGATTTGCCTGCGTTTCCAGTGGTGCTGGGGACTCCCTGGCTGGCCCGGCACAATCCTACAATTTCGTGGAAACAGGGGGTTCTCCAGGGGTGGTCAGAGGAGTGTTCTGGAAGGTGTTTGGGAGTTTCCATCGGTGCCACGTCGGTGGAGAGTCCAGACCAGGGTTCCACGGTGTGCATCCCCCCGAATATGCCGATTTGGCAATCGCTTTCAGTAAAGTGAAAGCGACTAAATTACCACCTTATCGACCGGGAAGGGATTGTACGATAGATCTCCAGGTAGACGCTGCGCTTCCCAAGAGTCACGTGTACCTGCTGTCCCAGGAGGAGACGTTGGCAATGGAGACATATGTCACGGAGTCGCTGGGACAGGGGTACATTCGGCCCTCCATTTCACCCGTCTCCTCGAGTTTTCTTTTTTTGAGGAAAAAGGAGGGAGGTGTGCGTCCGTGTATTGATTATAGAGGTCTAAACGCCATCACAGTGGGGTATAGTTACCCTCTACCTCTCATCGCTACGGCGGTGGAATCATTCCACGGAGCGCAGTTCTTCACAAAACTGGATCTCAGGAGCGCGTATAGTCTGGTGCGTATTCGGAAGGGAGACGAGTGGAAAACCGCATTTAGTACCACATCAGGCCACTATGAGTACCTCGTCATGCCGTATGGGTTAAAAAATGCTCCAGCCGTTTTTCAATCCTTTGTAGACAAGATTCTCAGGGACCTGTGCGGGCAGGGAGTGGTTGTTTATATCGATGACATTCTGATCTACTCGGCCACTCACACCGCGCATGTGTCTCTGGTGCGCAAGGTGCTTGGTAGACTGCTGGAGCATGACCTATACGTCAAGGCTGAGAAATGCGTGTTCTCTAAACGAGCCGTCTCTTTTCTGGGATATCGCATTTCCACCTCTGGAGTAGTGATGGAGGGTGACCGCATTAGGGCCGTGCGTAATTGGCAGACTCCAACCACGGGAAAGGAGGTGCAGCGGTTTTTGGGTTTTGCCAACTACTACCGGAGGTTTATCCGGGGTTTTGGCCAGATAGTGGCTCCCATTACCTACCAGGTGCGGTTGCAGTGGTCAGCAGAGGCGAACGGAGCATTCAACAAGTTGAAGGCGCTGTTCACTGATGCGCCCGTGTTGGCGCATCCGGACCCCTCTCTAGCATTCAGAGGCTGGGGTGGGTGCCGTGCTATCGGAGCGCTCGGGTACGCCGCTAAAACTCCGCCCCTGCGCTTTCTTCCCAGCGGAGCGTAACTATGATGTGGGGAACCGGGAGTTGCTTGCGGTGGTTAGAGCTCTGAAGGTGTGGAGACACTGGCTTGAGGGGGCTAAGCACCCTTTTCTCATCTGGACCGACCACCAGAACCTGGAGTATATTCGGGCAGCTAGGAGACTTAACCCACGTCAGGCAAGGTGGGCCATATTCTTCACCCGGTTCCGGTTTACTTTGTCTTATAGACAGGGCTCCCAGAACGTAAAGGCTGACGCACTGTCCCGCCTTTACGACACGGAGGATGGGTCCACCGAACCTGCTCCCATCCTTCCCGCCTCTAAGCTGGTAGCACCAGTGGTATGGGAGGTGGACTCGGATATCGAGCGGGCGTTACGGGTTGAACCCGCGCCTCCTCAGTGTCCAGCGGGGCGAAGGTACGTGCCGCTTGGTGTTCGGGACAAGCTGATTCGGTGGGCTCATGTCCTACCCTCCTCGGGTCACCCTGGGGTGACGAGGACAGTGGGGAGCCTTCAGGGGAGGTATTGGTGGCCTACTTTGGCGAAGGACGTTAAGGGTTATGTCTCCTCCTGTTCAGTGTGCGCTCAGAGTAAGGCTCCTAGGCACCGTCCTAGAGGGAAGTTACAACCCCTCCCCGTTCCACAGCGGCCATGGTCACATCTGTCCATAGATTTCCTGACCGATCTTCCGCCGTCTCAGGGGAACACCACGGTTCTAGTGATTGTGGATCGGTTCTCTAAGTCCTGCCGTCTCCTCCCGTTGCCCGGTATCCCTACAGCCCTACAGACTACGGAGGTGTTATTCACCCATGTCTTTCGGCACTACGGGGTGCCGGAGGATATCGTTTCTGATCGGGGCCCCCAATTCACGTCTCGGGTATGGAGAGCGTTCATGGAACGCTTGGGGGTCTCTGTCAGCCTGACCTCCGGTTATCACCCCGAGAGTAATGGGCAGGTGGAGAGAGTGAACCAGGAGGTGGGTAGGTTTCTGCGGTCGTATTGCCAGGATCGGTCAGGGGAGTGAGCACGCTACATTCCCTGGGCTGAAATGGCTCAGAACTCACTACGCCACTCCTCTACTAACGTGTCCCCTTTTCAGTGTGTGTTGGGGTACCAGTCGGTCCTGGCACCATGGCATCCGAGCCAGACCGAGGCTCCTGCGGTGGAGGAATGGGTACAGTGCTCCAAGGAGACCTGGAGGGCCGTCCAGGAATCTCTACAACAAGCGAGTGGACAGAAGAAGAGGAGTGCTGACCGCCACCGCAGTGAGGCCCCCGTGTTTGTACCGGGGGACAGGGTCTGGCTCTCGACCCGAAACCTACCTCTCCGCTTGTCCTGCCGGAAGCTGGGTCCGCAGTGTGTAGGGCCCTTTAAAGTCCTGAGGAGGATAAACGAGGTGTGTTATCGATTACAACTCCCTTCCTATTATCGTATTAACCCCTCGTTTCATGTGTCTCTCCTCAGGCCGGTGGTAGCTGGTCTCCTGCAGGACAGTGAGGTGCTGGAGGTCCCGTCCCCCCTCTGGACATCGAGGTGTCCCCGGCGTACACGATCCGGGCCATTCTGGACTCAAGACGCCGGGTGAGGGGCCTGCAGTACCTCGTGGACTGGGAGGGGTACGGCCCGGAGGAGAGGTGCTGGGTACCAGTGGGGGACATCTTGGATCCATCCATGTTGAGGGATTTCCATCGCCTCCATCCGGATCGCCCTGCACCTCGTCCTCCGGGGCGACCTCGAGGCCGGTGTCGGCGCGGCGGGAGCCGAGCGTCAGGGGGGGGGGTACTGTCACGAGTGGCGCTCGGCGGTCGTCGTCACCGGCCTATTAGCTGCCACTGATTGTCTTTCCTCTCCCTCCTTGTATATTGATTGGTAGCACCTGTTTATATATGATTAGTTTGTCTTTATTAGACAGCCGGCCCGGCTATTTCAGTGTAACCTTCGGCTCTGTTGTAGAGGTACATGTTAGTGCCTGGTCGTGCCTTTTTCCGTTGTACATTTTCATTCCCTGTGTTTGGGGCCGTTACTATTTTGAGCACCCTGTGGTGCGTTGGTGCTATTAAAGACGCACAGCATTGCACTCTCTGTCTCCTGCGTTTGACTCCACACACCTACGACACCCGCAGCATTACAATACCCCATAATGTCTAAGCAAAAACAGGTTTTAGAACTTTTTGCAAATGTATGAAAATAAAAAACAGAAATATCAAATTTACATTAGTATTCAGAAGCACCTTTGGAAGTGATTACAGCTTGAGTTTTCTTGGGTATGATGCTGCAAGCTTGGCACACCTGTATTTGGGGGAGTTTCTCCCATTCTTATCTGCAAATCCTCTCAAGCTCTGTCAGGTTGGATGGGGAGTGTCACTGCACAGCTACTTTCAGTTCTCTCCAGAGATGTTCAATCGGGTTCAAGTCCAGGCTCTGGCTGGGCCACTCAAAGACACCAAGAGACTTGTCCCGGAGCCACTCCCGCGTTGTCTTAGCTGTGTGCTTAGGGTCGTTCTTCCATTTTCGAATGATGGAGGCCACTTTGTTCTCGGGGACCTTCAATGATGCGGAAATGTTTTGGTACCCTTCCCCAGATCTGTTCCTTGACACAATCCTGTCTCTGAGCTGTACGGACAATTCTTTCGACCTCATGGCTTGGCTTTTGCTCTGACATACACAGTTAACTGTGGGGCCTTATATAGACAGGTGTGTCATGTCCAATCAATTGAGTTTGCCACAGGTGGACTCCAATCAAGTTGTAGAAACATATAAAGGAAGATCAATGGAAACAGGACGCACCTGAGATCAATTTCGAGTCTCATAGTAAAGGGTCTGAATACTTATGTAAATAAGGTATTTCTGTTTTTGTTTTTTATACATTTGCAAACAAAATTCTAAAAACCTCTTTTCGCTTTGTCATTATGGGGTACTGTGTGTAGATTGATGTGGGGAAAAAATATTTAATCAATTTTAGAATAAGGCTGTAACTTTACGAATGCCCGGTATGTCACAACTGGTGTAAATATATGGGTCATGACAGTGTTATGACCATATTATGAAAGGTTATGACAAGTTATGTCAGCTGTTATGGCATATTATGACATGGTTATGACCGTGTCATAATGTGTTATGACGCTGGGTGTCAAGTAAAGTGTTACCAATGAATCAAAGAACCGTTTTCTTTCGTGCGTAAAGACTCTCCAAACCTTTTTTCATGATTAATAAATAATTTCCTAAACCTAAATAATCTACAAGGCCAGAGTATTTTCAAATCTACCAATTGGTGCTGAAATGGTTTGGAATATGCATATATTTAGATGTCTTCCTGATCCCTAATATTCTGAACACGTTCTCTCTATATATTTTCGTTAGTCGAAAGGTACACTGTATAAATGTATAAATGTACTGTATTGTATAAATGTACTGCACTGTATAAATGTACTGAAACCCCTATTGAATGAAAACCACAAGAAAATCTATTGGCCAGCAAGTGGGAGCGTTTTCATCTGTTTAATGAAATTTATTCAGAGCGTGCAAGGTATCTACACCTGCAGAGTGGGTTATCCAACTGAATAAAGTAAGTCTGATTACCAAATGCTGATAAGTGTGTAGAAAAGGCGTAAATTCCACTTAGTGAATAATAATATGTTCTTTGTGCTGCTTTGCAGTTGGCTCCATCTCTCTTAAATACTGAATGAATATATATGTTGCAACTGCTGTGCCAGAAACATACACTAGCTAGCTGTGGATTATACATCAGATTTTCTATTCAAGAGCATTATCAAAGCAAATAGAAGAGGGTAGAATGAAGTCTAGACAAAGTGCACTACTGTAAACATACAGTGAAGATGTACCACACCAAATAGAAACCTGTATTTATTAAAAATCTCAGAAAACTTGAAGACCACTTTATTCTCTGCTGCTCCTAGTTTTAGTGTGTGTAGTCTGTGTGTGTGTGTGTGTGGCATTTGTGTCTGCTTGACCCGTTCTATGGTAACTGACAAAAAGTAGTTGGCAGGGAGGACATGTTAGGCCTCACTTATGGACTGAAAACATACCAGAGGACTGCGAACGTACCGTGCCTCTGCTAGAGAAGCAGGGGGAAAACAGAAGGCAAAGCCAAAGCAGCACCAGACAGAACAGTGATAGCATCTCAATTATTCATAACTGAACTGTGAGAGGAAGCATCACTGCGGTTTTACGCCCCAATTAGACTGGTTAGTGACATAGAGAAAACAAGAAGTGAGCAGTCACATCACAAAGACAATAGAAAGTAAAGTCATAACCCATAGAGATGGAAAGAGGTATTAACTCTGTATATATACCATTGCGGCATCTGTGAAGCATGATCAGCTCCATAGCGCCATTGAGGCTATATCTTCATTTTAAATTAGTCATTTTTCTTCTTCTGTTGTGTTTGAAAAAAGTGTAAGCTAATTTGTAAGTCGCTCTGGATAAGAGCGTCTGCTAAATGACTTAAATGTAAATGTAAAATTTATGATTTACCGCCACCAGCAGTGCTAAAGCCATTTTGAAGACGAAGACAATGATATGATCATTGACTGATTGCTCTTAACCAATAGGAATCCCCATCCAGTTGACTACTTTAAAATGGTGGAAGCACTCAATGGCAATGTCCATGCAAAAACATGTTATAGCCAAGTTGAGTCCTCTAACTATGTCTATGCCCAAACCATTCAGCCAGGATCCGCCGGAGCCGCCATTCAGCCGGGATCCGCCGGAGCCGCCATTCAGCCGGGATCCGCCGGAGCCGCCATTCAGCCGGGAACCGCCAGAGCCGCCAGTCAGCCAGGATCCGCCAGAGTCGTCAGCCAGTCCGGAGCTGCCCCTCAGTCCCCGAGCTGCCCCTCAGTTCGGAGCTGACCCTCAGTCCTGTGGAGCCATTTAGTAGGGTTGCCAATCCTAGGTCGGCGACGAGGGGGTTGTGTTCAGTTTAGTTGTCTAGGTAAGTCTATGGTTGCCTAGAGTGGTTCTCAATCAGAGGCAGGTGTTTATCGTTGCCTCTGATTGGGAACCACATTTAGGCAGCCATATTCTTTGGGTATTTTGTGGGTGATTGTTTCCTGTCTTTGTGTTTTATGCACCAGCAGGACTGTTTCGGTTTTCACGTTTATTGTTTTGTAGTTTGTTCATGTTAAGTGTATCTTATTAAAGAACCATGACCTTCAACCATGCTACGTTTTGGTCCGCCTCTCCTTCCCAGGAAGAAAGCCAAGACAGAATCACCCACCACAACAGGACCAAGCGGCGTGGTGACAGGCAGCGGCAGCAGGAGCAGCGCAAGGAGGAATGGACATGGGATGATTTGTTGGACGGCAAGGGTTGCTACACTTGGGAGGAGATCCTGGCGGGAAAGGATTGCCTCCCATGGGAACAGGTGAAGGCAGCTAGGAGAGCAGGAGCCGGCGATACGAGGGAACATGGCTGGCAAGTAAGCCCGAGAGTCAGCCCCAAAAATGTATTGGGGGGGGCACACAGGAAGTGTGGCGCAGCCAGGTAGGAGACCTGCGCCAACTTCCTGTGCTTACCGGAGGGTGAGAGAGACCGGGCAGGCACCGTGTTATGCTGTGGAGCGCACGGTGTCCCCAGTGCGGGTGCATCGAGCCAGGTGCCATGAAGCCGGTTGTAACGTTGTTCTTCGTTTGTAGAAAGAAAGTCGGACCGAAATGCAGCGTGGTGGTTACTCATGACTTTAATGACAAAAGTGACACATGAAATAACTATACAAATACAAAAACAACAAACAGAACGTGAAACCTAATTACAGCCTATCTGGTGAAACTACACAGAGACAGGAACACAGAGATCACCCACGAAACACAAAGCGAAACCCAGGCTACCTAAATACGGTTCCCAGTCAGAGATAACGAGAATCACCTGACTCTGATTGAGAACCGCCTCAGGCAGCCAAGCCTATACAACACCCCTACTCAGCCGCAATCCCAAATACTACAAACCCCAATACGAAAATACAATAAACCCATGTCACACCCTGGCCTGAACAAATAATTAAAGAAAACACAAAATACAATGACCAAGGCGTGACACCGGTTCTACGCATCTGGTCTCCAGTGTGTCTCCTGGGGCCGGCGTACATGGCACCAGCCTTGCGCATGGTGTCCCCGGTTCGCCTGCACAGCCCAGTGTGGGCTATTCCACCTCGCCGCACTGGCAGGGCGACCGGGAGCATTCAACCAGGTAGGGTCGGGCAGGCTCGGTGCTCAAGAGCTCCAGTGCGCCTGCACGGTCCGGTCTATCCAGTACCACCTCCACGCATCAGCCCTCCAGTGGCACTTCCCCGCACTCGCCCTGAGGTGCGTGTCCTCGGCACAGTACCACCAGTGCCGGCACCACGCACCAGGCCTACAGTGCGCCTCCCCTGTCCAGCACTGCCAGAACCTTCCTCCTCTTCAGCGCAGCCGGAGTCTCCCGCCTGTCCGGCGCTGCCAGAGTTTCCGCCCCTCAGTCCAGAGGCGCCAGAGCTCCTCTGTCCAGCGCAGCCAGAGCCTTCCTCCTATCCAGCGTTGCCGGAGCTGCCCGTCTGGCCAGCGCCGCCTGAGTCTCCCGCTTGTCCAGCGCTGCTAGAGTCTCCCGCCTGTCCAGAGCTGCTAGAGTCTCCCGCCTGTCCAGAGCTGCTAGAGTCTCCCGCCTGTCCAGAGCTGCTAGAGTCTCCCGCCTGTCCAGAGCTGCTAGAGTCTCCCGCCTGTCCAGAGCTGCTAGAGTCTCCCGCCTGTCCAGAGCTGCTAGAATCTCCCGCCTGTCCAGAGCTGCTAGAATCTCCCGCCTGTCCAATCTGCAAGGAGCCGCCGGAGCCGCCGGAGCCGCCATTCAGCTGGGATCCTTCCGCCATTCAGCCGGGATCCGCCGGAGCTGCCATTCAGCCGGGATCCGCCGGAGCCGCCATTCAGCCGGTGTGGCTGGGGGGGCTGGGGGGGGGTACTGTCACGCCCTGGCCTTAGTTATCTTTGTTTTCTTTATTATTTTGGTTAGGCCAGGGTGTGACATGGGTGATTTATTGTGTTCGTCTTGTCTAGGGGTTTATTAGATTAATGGGGTTGTGTTCAGTTTAGTTGTCTAGGTAGGTATATGGTTGCCTAGAGTGGTTCTCAATCAGAGGCAGGTGTTTATCGTTGTCTCTGATTGGGAACTATATTTAGGCAGCCATATTCTTTGGGTATTTTGTGGGTGATTGTTTCCTGTCTTTGTGTTTTATGCACCAGTTAGGACTGTTTCGGTTTTCACGTTTATTGTTTTGTAGTTTGTTCACGTTAAGTGTATCTTATTAAAGAACTATGAACTTCAACCACCCTGCGTTTTGGTCCGCCTCTCCTTCCCAGCAAGAAAGCCATGACACATAGACTATTGCAGCATAGATACTGGAGACTGAGGGGGTCAGAAGACACTATAGCCCTGTCCAAAGTTACCCCACAGAAAGGGCAAACCAGGCAGGATATACCCCAACCCACTTTGCCAAAGCACAGCCCCCACACCACCAAAGAGTTATCGACATTAACTTACTACCCTGAGACAAGGCTGAGTATAGCCCACGAAGATCTGACCTACCGCACAAGCCTGAGGACAGGAAGGAAGATCACATCAGTGAATAAACCCACTCAGGTCGAGTATAGCATGATGCACCCCTCCCAGGGAAGGCAAGGGAGAGCCTGAACAAGCCAGTGACTCAGCCCCCGCAATAGGGTCAGCGGCAGAGAATCCCAGTAGAGAGAGGGGAGCCAGCCAGGGTGTTTTGTCACTCTAGTGCCTTGCCGTTCACCTTCGCACCTCTGGGCCAAACTATACTTATTCATAGGACGTACTGAAAAGATGAGTCTTCAGTAAAGACTTAAATGTTGAGTCCGAGTCGGCATCTCTCTCATAGATTGTGTTGTGTCTTTGGCTATGCCGGATTAAGTGATATGACATGCTATTCTATAAAATCCTTTCTCCGTAATTAATATTACCTGATTGAGCTAATCATGTAAATGTAATTAACTAGAGAGTCGGGGCACCACAAAATAATATTTATAGAGCTGTTGTCTTCCAAATAAACTCTTAAAGACCTAGTAATATTTTACATCAATAGCAGTCAATATTAGTCATCACCTTAATTCAGTCTCATCTGAAAGTTGTAAATTATTGGTTTTCTTCACGAACCCTGGCTAACAAGTTGATTCCAGAATTACACATATACATAATTAATCATAACTTGATTACAAATGACGTCATAAAGGAAAACATCCGTAGCGGGTGGAACAGATATGACAGCTTGTTACACAAAAGAAAAGGGGCTGGGTTTGAGTGAAAGAGTGGGAAGACTGAGGAACAAAGGGAGGGACTGAGTGACACAGGGAGAAGCTGTGTTATCGTAAATACAGTATCTTATACATTCTAAATTACCGCCCATTTGGAAAAGGAAAATGCAATAAATATTTACTCTGAGCTGCGCTTCGGTAGGTTAGTGGTAGATGGAAGGCCGTGTTGCCCAACCGAGTCCTTTGTCCTTTGAAGAATGTCAATTGGATACGTTGTAGTAACGTCGTTGTGTCTGTTCCTTCCTAACCCTCGTGTGCAGCTGCTGTTGCTAACTCAACGGCTAGGAGGTATCACTTCTGTAGTGAATAAGAGTCCAACGTTCATACTATTCGTAACCAAAGCTCACGCTGATGTTGGCTTTGTTCTATAGTTATTATCTGAACCATTCTGACATCGGACCGTCGTCCTCACATCCTTGGAACAGGAGGTTACATTTTAGTCAAGGCTTTATATAGTGGAGCGAGAAGGGTGTGTCTGAAAAGTTTTATAACCCATGACTCTTCACAGGGGCGGGCCACTGATTGAGCAGAGCCCTAACCTTATGAAAACCCAATTCTCACATTTTAGAAGCTAAAATCACATTTCATCCCATCACAAAGAATTTCATATTCAAACATTTAAATTGAACAACAATTCCATGTGAATCCGAGAACTCTGATGTGTAGACTTTCCACTGAAGAGTTTATGTCATCTTATCATTGATGAGAATGTCTCAGATGACAACCAAACTGACATCATATTCACTACCACCGCATTTGTTCAATTGGTCAGATTTTTAAAAAAAAGTATTATTTTTCCTTTATTTTACTAGGCAAGTCAGTTAAGAACTTATTTTCAATGGCAGCCTAGGAACAGTGGGTTAACTGCCTGTTCAGGGGCAGAACAACAGATTCGTACCTTGTCAGCTCGGGGATTTGAACTTGCAGCCTTTCGGTTAATAGTCCAATGCTCTAACCACTAGCCTACCCTGCCGGATTACCAGAATATAGTTCATTTCCCCCCACCTTCTGATGTTCCCAGAATCTCTATGTTAACCAAGGGTTTTTAAATGTAACATCAGTAGGGTAGAGAGAGGAAAAAGGGGGAAGAGGTATTTATGACAGTCATAAACCTACCCCCAGGCCAACGTCATGACAGTTGGCAGACCATTCCATTAAAATGGAGCTCTATAGGAGAAAGCCCTGCCTCCAGCTGTTTGCTTGGAAATTGTATGAACAATAAGGCCTGCTGTATTTAGAACTAACTGAAGTTTATTGAGTGCCTTATCTGGGTAGCCGGAGAGTAGAGCATTGCAGTAGTCTAATCTTGAAGTGACAAAAGTATTGCAATGTTACTAAGTTGTAAAAAGGCTGTTCAAAAGAGAGATCAGGGTCCAGAGTAACTTGAGGTCCTTATTTGAGATAACAAACATCTTGCAATATTCGAGATTCATTGTCAGATTCAACAGCAGATCTCTTTGTTTCTTGGGACCTAAAATTAGCATCTCTGTTTTGTCAATGACCTCATCCACCTGAGCCGCGGCCTATTCACCCCACTATCATCTAGAAGGTGGAGACAGTACAGGTGCATAAAGCTGGGACCGAGAGACTGAAAAACAGCTTCTATCCCCATGCCATCAGACTGTTAAAGAGCCACCACTAGACAGCCTCTGCCCTGTAGCCTGCCCTCCGCCCAGTACCCTACTCCGTCCAGTACCCTACTCTGCCTTTCAGTCACTTGCCGGGTGTACTCTACCATGCACCTTAGGGACTGCTGCCCTATGTACATAGTCATTGAACACTGGTCACTTTAATAATGTTTACATACTATTTATGTATTTACTGCTGTACAACATTTTGGATTTATTTAAAGATTTTGGATTATTCTGTGCTTGTTGACATTTACTGCATTGAGTGATAGGAACTAGGTACAAAAGCATTTTGCTACACCTGCATTTTGCTAACACCTGCTAAACTGTGTACACAAATGTTTTTATTTCATTTGATTTGATATTTCAATGGCTTACTCTATGCCATCCTACCGTCCTCGCTTTATCCGCTAACTCCCTTACCACCCACCCTTCTATGGTCCATGCCAGGTCGGACGTAACTGTCAGAGAAATGTAATCCTGCCATTGTTAAGTCTGTTCCTGTTCTGATGCGTCAAGACATAAATCTCAGGCTGCTGTCAAGCAGGCAGGCCCACATCTCTTCACACACACACACACACACACACACACACCACACACACACACACACACACACACACACACACACACACACACACACACACACACACACACACACACACACACACACACACACACACACACACACACTCAGGGTGGGAAGGGGAGGAGGGGGGCTGAGCAATGACAATCCCCCTGACTAGCTTTTTTCCAGGCTGTTCAGATGCTTTATCTCACCGCAATGACATTGTCATTTGCATTTTTACCGATGACAATCTGCCAGTTGAGAGATCAATTAAACACCTCTGTTGTGCACTACCCTCTGTGAAACATGTGTATCTGTCTGTCGGTCCGTCCGTGTGTGCGTGCGTGTGCGTGCGTGCGTGCGTGTGTGCGTGTGTGTGTGTGCGTGTGTGTGTGTGCGTGTGTGGAATAACTAAGATGGAAGAGACTTTGCCTGGAGATGTGTGTTAACACAATGTCCTATGTGAACAAACCAAATAAAGGTGACAAGTGTGCACCTTGGAACAAACCCTAAAATAGCCACACTATCTGGGCCAGTGCAGCAGTACTGTCTGTCAGAACTTGTGAGGTCTCACCCAATGTGAGATGTTCCAGGAGAATGTCCCGCTGCCCATATGCACACACACACTGGACCCCAGGAAACGTAACTGCTGCTTCTGCAAAAACGAATGGGGATGTAAATAAACAAACAAATCAATAAATCAATCAGGGAGATGAAGGTGCTCTGGAACTTCAGCAATGTTTGGGCTGACAGAGGCTATTTGTATGCATTCATCTCCCATCCACCCCTAACCAGTGCTCACAGAGTGTGGCCTCAAGTACTGAGCATGTGCAGAATCATGGGGCAAGCAGTGGAGTGAACGGAGAAGGAATAGCTAAGAGCAGACAGGAAATAATGAGAGAAAGAGTGGGAGAAAAGCGAGAGAAAGAGGAAGGAGGAGAGGGTGTGAGGGGATTGAAAAAAAAGAATGAAAAACAGTGCTTAAAGAACAGAGTGAGAAAGAGAGAGCAAGGAGAAAGAGAGGGAGAGGAAGAGAGAGAGACTTCTCACCAGCAGCTGTAGTTTTCACATCACTGCACAGAAAAACATGTAAGTGTATTTTACAAACCCAGCAATTTGCAAAAGTGCATCTGCATCCTCTAAATTAATTGTCTTAGCCATCTCAGTTATTATTTACACTGTTATCAATGTGTCTGAAAAGCAGTAATAATAACTGAGAAAAGTTATTAAAAGTAAAGGTTTTTATTAACATCTAAACTTTTACATTGACAACCCTTCAAACGCATATTCTTCATCAGTTGTATACGTAAATCACAGCAATAAATACAATGTATTTCTCTTAATTAAAAAATTAAAAATCTTATAGCTTGACCACTGCGCTCCTTCTCCCTGTGCATCCACATGCATACATGCCAATTAAGAATGATCTTCCTCTTACCATCATCATCATCATCATCATCATCATCATATAATCTTTGTCAACATCATCGATATCTTCAGCAGCAGATTTCACCAGATCATCAGTAGAAATATGAAGGTAATTTCTGATTGAGCCAACATATGCAGTGTGTACAGTGAATGTAGTCTCTGCTAACGCGGGAACGTTGCTTTTACATTTCCATCACGCTGTAACACTGAACTTATGCGATACGGATTGAATAGAGACCCTAGTTTCTTCAAAGCAAAACTAAAATAAAAAACAAACAAACAACCAAAACAATACACAAAGCATCAAAGTTCATCATGCACATTCTTCATCATCATGGAACACAGTATCACAACAACGGTATTCAGCGTCATTACGGCCTGAATTAATTCACTTGATTTGTACTAAGATTAACTTCTTCAGAAAAACAGTATTGTCCTTATTCACATATCATTTTGAGTAAGTTGGTTTGCTGTAGTGTTTTAATAAGGTAATGACATGAAGTGTAAAATGCATAGAATAGGTCACATGTCTTCATGCATTACTAAGAGTACAGTTGAAACCTGTAAACTGCATAAGTACAATGTCGTCCGAGATAAAACAGCTTTATTGTGCTTATAATGTACCAGCGAGGGTTTTTCAGGACACTCCGTCGAGGGGCATCACAGCACCCCATTCCTGACTCAACAGAAATGACCAAATCTGCTGATGTATCTAATGTAGTTGTCTATTCAGTCTTATATCCTTGTGTAACTCTAAGCCTAACGCTATATGCTGACTCCAACCCTAACGAGTTAACCCATACTAACTGGGTTAAATTGTAAAGGGGTTGTTTTTGGTAAATCTCCTGTTTGAGAGCATGAGCATAAAATCAGGCACCTTTTGACAATCCAATTGCCTAGTTAGTAAGTAGGACCTTGTGAGCTCCTACCGTTGGCATGCTCCATCGCTTATTTGTTATTTACAACCAATAGGGTTTTTATAAATTGTTTTCTACGCTAATGTACGCTGGCCATAATGATTGTCATAATGATATAGATATATCGATATAGAAAATAAAATAAACTGTGTGATAAATACTTTTACAGAGGAAACTGTGAAGATAACAAATGTGTCTTTAAATACCCTGTCTTATACAAAAATGTCATGGGCGTAATGGGGTAAAAAAAAATGCAATAATACTTTTGGGGCTTAAACTTTGAAATGCATAATGCTACAGCAGCAGAGAGGAGGCAGGCAGCCTGAGGTGTATACTTAAGGACATGATACATAATAAGTTAGAACATATATGCTTCATGAATGGCACTCTTCGAATTGTGAATAACACAGTCAGTTAGCATCAGTCAACACCTTTGTGTGTGTCTCTCTCTCTTTAATACGCACCATTCTGACTGTTCTTTGAGGCTTCGGTAACAGCACAACTGTGCAGTCAGTGAGATACAGGAGAGAAATGGAACTCCATGACTGAAAAGAGAGAGAGAGAGAGAGAGAGAGAGAGAGAGAGAGAGAGAGAGAGAGAAGAAAAAAGAAACAAGTCCAACAACACCATAGGGGAGGAGTGGAGGAGAGGAGAACCTTGGAGTCAGCGTCACAAAGCCTCTCCCTTGACGTGATCATTGTTGTTGAGTCCCAGTCTGGGCGAGGGCTTGCTCCTCATACCCTCTGTACCCCCCTGTGACGCCTCCTGGAAGAACAGACCCGGCATCCACATGGACATGATAATCCGTTTGTATTCCTTACGGAAGTTCTGGTTGAGCAGGCCGTAGATGATGGCGTTAAGGCAACTGTTGAAGTACGCCATGAAGTAGCTGACCACGAACAGCCACTCGGGGATCCGTGGCGCCACCGTCTCTGGGTCGATGGCCACGGCCAGACCGATGAAGTTGAGCGGCGCCCAGCAGATGGCAAAGAGCACGAACACCACGAACATGGTGATGAAGTTGCGCATGTCGCTGGGTTTGAGGCGGGGCTTCACCTCTGACTTCACCTTCCTCCTCACCTGGATGACCAGGATCCAGATCCTCAGGTAGCAGAAGGTAACCACGGCGATGGGCACAAAGAAATGAATCACCACCACAGTGATGGTGTACGATGTACTGACGGCCTGGGCAAAGGTACACGAATACACCCTGGGGTCGTACTGGAGCGACCCTACGAAGAAGTTTGGTATGATGGCCAGGATGGTGAGAAGCCAGATGAGCCCCACCAGTAAGAGGGTATTGCGGTAGCTGTACAGCCTGTCGTAGGCAAAGCTGTGGCAGATGTAACAGTAGCGGTTGATGGCAATGCCGGTGATGTTGAAGATGGAGCCAATGACGCTCAGGCCCATCAGGAAACCACTGACCTAGAAAGAGAGAGCGAAAACAGAAGCCCTGTTTATACTTGGTTCTAACATTCAGCCTTTGTCGTGATCTTGTCCACATTCTGAATTTGCCCACATTTTCAGAAATATATCTCCGCATTGTGACCATATTTCCTCGTCCCTCCCTGTATGCAAATTATTTGACAGTTATTCTTTCAAAATAATATTTATTTATTTTAAGCCATATGGATGCCATAAGTCAATGGTGCCACCTGTAAATGATTTCAGAAGGCAGGATTATTATGATTTAAATGGTTTCATTGTCCAGCTTCGTCTATCTATATATGTAAGATATCCAGACACAATGAGTGCCTGACTACCTCCCGAGGTGGTCAGGAAGATCTAATCATAGTCAAATGACAATCTGTATTTTAATCATCTACACCAGTATACAAATGTGGGCACAATCAGAATGTGGTCAAAATCAAGACAAATAACATGTTAGAACCAGGTCTAAACAGGGCTAGAAAGGCAGACAGACAGACAGACAGACAGACAGACAGACAGACAGACAGACAGGCAGGCAGGCAGGCAGGCAGGCAGGCACACAGACAGACAGACAGGTCTTAGTCACTTTGCACTGTGTCTCTCCCAGCGACCAGCCGTCATGGAAGATGGCGTAGAGCACCAAAGGGTAGGGGTAGAAGGCCACCACGAGGTCAGCAAAGGCCAGGCTCACCACAAACACGTTCCCTACAGAGGAGAGAGACCACACCATATTAGCTTATTGGTCCTTTATCAAGGGAAAGGGTTCGGGTTACAGGTAAGGGATTGTGGCTAAGTTTTAGGTTTGAGGCTAGGGGTAGGCTTTGGTTTGAGGCTAGGGATAGGTTTGGGGTTAGGGTTGAACCGGGGTGTGCACATGAAGCTAGGGTTAGTGTGAAGATAAAGGTTAGGGTTAGTGCTTAAAATTGCATTTGAGTTAAAAAAGTGCTTGGCCGTGTCTCAATACCTGTACTTGTGTTGTAAATAGTAGACATTTTGGGTATGTGAAAAAATGTAGTTATATAGTATGTGAAATTTAGAAATGTTGTATGCTTTAAATGACAGGATGTCATATTAATTTAGGCTTTTGATCTATTAGAATTTGCTGCACACAATTAAGGAAGAGAATCGTCTTTTCGAGACCCACGTGTGTCTGACAACAGCTGAGGCGATGCACTGTACCAAAATGAACGCATGGCTGGAATCAACGCAATAGTGCATTAGATGAACCATTCTCAGGAGGATGAACCAAGTATGATGATATTTTTTGCTTACTGCATTAGTTTTTACTAAACAGTACATTATAAACAGTATGTAGTACACTGTGGGTTAGTTGCACCTTAATTGGGGAGGACGGGCTTGTGGCAATGGCTGGAGAGGAATAAGTGGAATGGTAGCAAATACATCAAACATGTAGTTTCCATTTGTTTGATACCATTCCATTAGCGCCGTTCCAGCCATTATTATGAGCCGTCCTCCCCTCAGCAGCCTCCATACATATACAGTACATGGCATACTCTGCCACTTCACGATCAGGCTGGAAGTCAAGGGCCGTGACCAAAATCTGATTTACCTACTACTTATTTCATCTGCATACTTAAAATGCATACTGTGTACTATTTATACTTCATTGCATATCAATCACAGAGACAACCATCCAACTAGAAACACACACCTGCTATCATCCTACCTTGCATATCAATCACACAGACAACCATCCAACTAGAAACACACACCTGCTATCATCCTACCTTGCATATCAATCACACAGACAACCATCCAACTAGAAACACACACCTGCTATCATCCTACCTTGCATATCAATCACACAGACAACCATCCAACTAGAAACACACACCTGCTATCATCCTACCTTGCATATCAATCAAACAGACAACCATCCAACTAGAAACACACACCTGCTATCATCCTACCTTGCATATCAATCAAACAGACAACCATCCAACTAGAAACACACACCTGCTATCATCCTACCTTGCATATCAATCACACAGACAACCATCCAACTAGAAACACACACCTGCTATCATCCTACCTTGCATATCAATCACACAGACAACCATCCAACTAGAAACACACACCTGCTATCATCCTACCTTGCATATCAATCACACAGACAACCATCCAACTAGAAACACACACCTGCTATCATCCTACCTTGCATATCAATCACACAGACAACCATCCAACTAGAAACACACACCTGCTATCATCCTACCTTGCATATCAATCACACAGACAACCATCCAACTAGAAACACACACCTGCTATCATCCTACCTTGCATATCAATCACACAGACACAACTATCCACCGAAAAACAAACACCTGCTATCATTCAAATACATTTGCTCATTGAATCACATCTAACATTACCTATTCCCTGGGTCTAATTTCCTGTGTTATACTGCACTATTCCCACCACACGGGTCAACCAAGATTAAAGGAGACTTCTGCTCGGTAATGACTTGGAAGTCGAGATTGACTTGAGGACAAGTATGGAATATTAAGGGACTTAGAGACGGCGTAGAGAGAATAGAAAGAGGATATATCTTTAGTAGAAGAATATATGAACTAGAGTGATATGAGCACGATTTCTCCGACAGATCTGTTGTGTTGTTAGCACGCAGGATGCTAAGCTAAGCAATGCGGTCTCAGAGCTGACTCACTCGATCACTCGTCACCAAGCTAATTGAATGAGAAAAGGTACACGGCTCCTAATTGCCTTGTGAAAACAATCATTGTGTCAAGTCACTCCCACTTTGCCAAGACAAAATAAAGTATGTGTACTGTGCAGTGGACACGGGGGAGTAGATTGTTAGGGTTAGCATATTAGCATGCACTATGTACTTTTCATTCTCCTAGATTCGCTCCTCATTTTGAATGGCAGTTCATTTCCACCTTAGCCTGTGTACTAATATTCATAATCGTCAGTCTAAATTGTTCCGATGCAAGGCCTTACCTCAGACCAGCCATTCTCCCTCTACAATGTACTGTATTATACTGAACGTTACTCTACTCAACAGTACTCCACTGAACTCTACTCTACTGTACAGTACTGTACTGTACTCCACTGAACACTACTCTACTGTACAGTACTGTACTGTACTCCACTGAACTCTAATCTACTGTACAGTACTGTACTGTACTCCATTGAACTCTACTCTACTGTACTGTTCTGAACTCTACTGTACTGAACTCAACTCAACTATACTGTGCCGTGCCGTGCAGTACACTACTGAGCTCTACTGTGCTATACTTTGATGTCCAAACTTGTGAAACATAGACATTTATGATTGGTTCAGATTTGGTCTCGTTTGGGGGCTGAGCTCATAAAAATAATAGCCAGTGTGAAGAATAATACCCAAAATATGCAGAGGAGGTTATTGGATATTCCTACCTTTGTGTACCTATTCAGAATACATCACTATGAAGAGAATGACATTCATATCCATAATTATGCATTTCTGTATATACAGATTAGGGACCAATGATGAAATTCTGTTACCGCAATTCCGTTACCAGGTATAATTCCCCTTCACTTACTGTAGTTCAATAACCAAAATATGTTTTTTCAAAGTCAAGGATTCATGTCATAGCTGACACCTCATTCTTCTACAGACATCTTTGATAGAGTTTTTAGACATGGTCACATAAAAAACTGAGGGACATTTTACCTAAATTCTGTTACCAAACTTTGCATCTGCACAGTTTTTGCAGTAAATTTGTTTTTGTAACATTTTCAGTGTACATTGTTAAAAATATTCCTTGTGCATGGATTTGTATGGTTTGTTAAAATTTTAAATCAATCTTTTTTTGTTTGGCATAGATTTTAGATGAAGAATCTGAGTCTCAGTGCAATTTCGTTACTGTGGAATGACCCATTACTGTCTCCTCCAGTTAATATTCCAGGTATTAAAATGAATGATATTGCTGCTCGGGTCCAATGGCAACGGAAGGAAGGGAAAGAGGCCTATGCTTCATGAAAAAAATGATTTCCAAAAATTGCCTGCCACTTCAAAGACATCTCTCTCCTTCAGACTTTTCCACTGTGCTTCCATCTTTACTCTGTTCACTATTCCCCTCTGCTTGTCCTTTTCCCCATCTCGATATCACTCTCTGTCACTTCTACTTCCTCATATCTATCGCTATACTTCCTACACCTATTAGAACAACAGTTGTGAAGTTATAATAGGTGCTAAACAACATACCTTGAAGAGGCAATATGCAGTACAAAACAATAACAAAGCTGATCTCTGTTTTGGCTGAGGGAAGAGGCTGAAAAAATGTCACCACATAGACAGAGCTCGGCACATGGTGGGCGAAACACATGTGGATAATACCATGAGCTCACATTGGGTACAAATGGGGCCAATGTGAAGCCGATGAGCCCAATGTGGTCAGCCTACATGAGGACATTATTTTAGCCCTGAGCCCACATCATGCCGGTCATGGCCGTAAATAAATATGAGGACAACGAGGTCCGGACCTTGGTTATTTTATATATATATATATATATATATATATATATATATACAGTTGAAGTTGGAAGTTTACATACACCTTAGCCAAATGCATTTAAACAATGTTTTTCAGTTTTCCTGACATTTAATCTTAGTAAAAATTCCCACTTTACTTTAAGAATGTGAAATGTCAAAATAAAAGCAGAGAGAATTATTTATTTCAGCTTTTATTTCTTTCATCACATTCCAAGTGGGTCAGAAGTTTACATACACTCAAGTAGTATTTGGTAGCATTGCCTTGAAATTGTTTAACTTGGGTCAAACGTTTTGGGTAGCCTTCCACAACCTTCCCACAATAACTTGGGTGAATTTTGGCCCATTCCTCCTGACAGAGCTGGTGTAACTGAGTCAGGTTTGTAGGCCTCCTTGCTCGCACACACTTTTTCAGTTCTGGCCACAGATTTTCCATAGGGTTGAGGTCAGGGCTTTGTGATGGCCACTCTAATACCTTGACTTTGTTGTCCTTAAGCCATTTTGCCACAACTTTGGAAGTATTCTTGGGGTCATTGTCCATGTCGAAGACCCGTTTGCGACCAAGCTTTAACTTCCTGACTGATGTCTTGAGATGTTGCTTCAATACATCCACATAATTATCCACCCTCATGATGCCATCTATTTTGTGAAGTGCACCAGTCCCTCCTGCAGCAAAGCACCCCCACAACATGATGCTGCCACCCCCATGCTTCATGGTTGGGATGGTGTTCTTCAGCTTGCAAGCCTCCCCCTTTTTCCTCCAAACATTGCGATGGTCATTATGGCCAAACAGTTCTATTTTTGTTTCATCAGACCAGAGGACATTTCTACAAAAAGTATGCTCTTTGTCCCCGTTTGCAAACCGTAGTCTGGCTTTTTTATGACGGTTTTGGGGCAGTGGCTTCTTCCTTGCTGAGCGGCCTTTCAGGTATGTCGATATAGGACTCGTTTTACTGTGGATATAGATACTTTTGTACCTGGTTCCTCCAGCATCTTCACAAGGTCCTTTGCTGTTGTTCTGGGATTGATTTGCACTTTTTACACCAAAGTACCTTCATCTCTAGGAGACAGAACGTGTCTCCTTCCTGAGCGGTATGACGGCTGCATGGTCCCATGCTATTTATACTTGCCTACTATTGTTTGTACAGATGAACCTGATACCTTTAGGTGTTTGGAAAATCGCTCCCAAGGATGAACCAGACTTGTGGAGGTCTACAATGTTTCTTCTGAGGTCTTGGCTGATTTCTTTTGATTTTCCCATGATGTCAAGCAAAGAGGCAGTGAGTTGGAAGGTAGGCCTTAAATTACATCCACAGGTACACCACCAATTGACTCAAATTATGTCAATTAGCCTATCAGATGCTTCTAAAGCCATGACATTGTTTTCTGGAATTTTCCAAGCTGTTTAAAGGCACAGTCAACTAAGTGTATGTAAACTGCTGACACCACTGGAATTGTGATACAGTGAATTATAAATGAAATAATCTGTCTGTAAGCAATTGTTGGAAAAATTACTTGTGTCATGCACAAGTACTAACCGACTTGCCAAAACTATAGTGTGTTAACAACACATTTGTGGAGTGGTTGAAAAACTAGTTTTAATGACTCCAACCTAAGTGTATGTAAACTTCCGACTTCAACTGTACGTACACAATTAAGAAAAACAATTATGGGTCAACATCTAAATATTGCTCCCAGCATTGATCAAACCTCAGCACGCTTATATTTATGATCTGACAGAGCGAGAGAGCGAGCGAGAGTGAGCGAGAGAGCAAGCAGAAAGAGAGGTTAGTACAGTGGTTCCCAAACTTGGGGTCAGACCCCCATGCGGGGTTCCTGAGAAAATCTGTACTAATCTTATCAAACATGTTAGGAACTTAACTTTAAAAAAATAAGATATGTTTCAATTTGAACATCGCATACAGTAGCTCTCTTTACATAAATACGGTATCTATTTGTAGCCCCCCACCATGCCACCACTCCCAGATGGATCTCACTAAAACTCAAATGCTGGTTACAGCCGCCTGATGCCAATGTTGGCATGTTTACTGGGTATTTACAGTACTTGGCGCCAATACAGTCTACTGGAGATAGGGAGATGTAAAAACCCACCAACAGACTCTTTGGAGAGTAAAGCTTCAGACCTGGGGCAGGAGCGAGGGAATATAAGAGATTATCCAGTTGAATACTGAGAGAGAGAGAGAGAGAGAGAGA
The DNA here is from genome assembly GCF_023373465.1 of Oncorhynchus keta. NCBI lineage: Eukaryota > Metazoa > Chordata > Actinopteri > Salmoniformes > Salmonidae > Oncorhynchus > Oncorhynchus keta. The sequence continues at coordinate 34,523,027 of NC_068438.1, read as the reverse complement.
GAGAGAGAGAGAGAGAGAGAGAGAGAGAGAGAGAGAGAGAGAGAGAGAGATAGAGAGAGAGAGAGAGAGAGAGAGAGAGAGAGAGAGAGAGAGAGAGAGAGAGAGAGAGAGAGAGAGAGACAGAGAGAGAAGAGAGAGAGACAGAGAGGGAGGAGAGAGAGACCGACAGAGAGAGAGAAGAGAGAGAGAAGAGAGAGAGAGAGAAGAGAGAGAGAGAGAGAGAGAGAGAGAGAGAGAGAGAGAGAGAGAGAGAGAGAGAGAGAAGATGGCTGCTGTAGGCCTTTTTTAATTTCCCTCTCCACGCTAGCACAAACGGGGCCAAGGCTATGCGCGATCTGAGAACTTTTCCTCTGGGAGAAAGACAGAGACACACACGCACAAACACATGCACAAACACAAGCGTGTCTTTGGAGTGTTCCATCAAACAGCAATTACACAATCCAGTTGCTAGGCACACACAAACACATTCGTTGTTGTCTCAGTTGGCATAACCCACTTAGAATGCAATGTTAATTCAAAATTTGCATTAACCGATGAGGAAAACTGTGCTTTGTTATTGATTTAACATAATCTAATATACCCTTCTCTGCCAATGCAATTTCCTCCTACCACCCCCTTTGGCATTCCCCAACCACATTGGCACTGTGGTCCCTCTGGCACTTTTCTGCCTCTCACACTCTTTGCTTTATAAGTCTCTCTATATACACTACCGGTCAAACGTTTTAGAACACCTACCTACAAATGGATGCAATCAGAGAAAGAGACAGACAGAGAGAGAGAGAAAGAGAGAGAGCCAGTTTCATCAGAGCACTTGATGGTTTTTGCGACTGCACTTGAAGAAACTTTTTATATTTCACATTCTTCAAAGTAGCCACCTTTTGCCTTGATGACAGCTTTGCATACTCTCAACCAGCTTCATGAGGTAGTCACCTGGAGTGCGTTTCAATTAACAGGTGTGCCTTGTGAAAAGTTGATTTGTGGAATTTCTTTCCTTCTTAATGCGTTTGAGCCAATCAGTTGTGTTGTGACAAGGTATGGTTGGTATACAGAAGATATTTGGTAAAATACCAAGTCCCTATTATGGCAAAAACAGCTCAAAAAAGAAAAGAGAAACAATAGTCCATCATTACTTTAAGACATGAGGGTCAGTTAATCCTGAAAATGTCAAGAACTTTGAAAGTTTCTTCAAGTGCAGTGACAAAAACCATCAAGCTCTATGATGAAACTGTCTCTCTCTCTTTCTCTCTCTCTGTCTGTCTCTTTCTCTGATTGCGTCCATTTGTTTAACAGTTTTTAGGTTACTACATGATTCCAGATGTGTTATTTAATAGTTTTGATATCTTCACTATTATTCTACAATGTAGAAAATAGTAAAAATAAAGAAAAACCCTTCAATGAGTAGGTTTGTCCAAACCTTTGACAAGATACGCATCCCAACTGCTCTGCTAGATCCTCCAAAGCAGTCTCCAGTATCTCTGGCACGTACTGTAACTCATCTATACATTTTTAAGGGGAGTGGCAATCGATATCCTTTTATCGATGTACAGGAGCTGATTCTGTCATTCATCAGACCTTGTTTTGTGGTTAGGCAAGGCCAGACCAAACTAATCTAGCACCCTACTTGCCCCCGCTACAGTTTCCAATTCTCCTAGGATTTTCACTTGGAAAAGATGGCCATAGAAGAGCCTGTTCACACACTAACCTTCCTCATCCATCACTCTTACGGTCAGACAAGGCCAAGGTCAGTCCTAACCGCCTGCCAAGCAATTCACCACTTTTCTTTCTCAGTGTCCCCTAGGCTGGCCTAGTGGTTTTTAATGGAGAAAAGGTGGCCATAGTGGTGTCCATTCCTATACTATTTTCCTTATCCATCTCTCCATCATTTGATGTTGGGCAAGGCCCATGCAAGTCAGGACAGGACAGCCCCAACAGCCACCCTGCAGCAGCCTCCATCCCACTCCCCTCCACTGGCATGGCAGGGTCCTTGGCTCGCCAAAACTGTGCCCGATCATCTCTACCCAGCAGGAGCTCTGAGTGTCAACCAAAGTCCATCTTGTGCCTGCCGTGAGGTCAACGCCACTCTTGTCAGCCCTATAGTCACGTGGAGAATTGTCATCTTTATCAGAAAATTGCCATCAATATCCGAAACTTTGAATATCCCACGGAGCACAATTAAATACATTATTAAAAAATGGAAAGAACACGGCACCACAACTGTTAGGAATTTTATGAATAATGACTAAACAATATCTACATTTTAAAAAGAACTATAACTAATGAAACTTATACTCTGTTTTATTATATCTGATTAATAACATTAATTCATAAGGAAGGGATTGTGGAGCATGAAACAGGGGGTAATTAAACTGGAATTGTGGGTTTTAAGTAAGCAGAAAGGGTTGTTAACCTATTGTTGAAGCGACTCAACTTAGGTCTGGGATGTTTAGATAAGGAAGAGAGTGTTTTCCTGGATTTTCCATTATCTGGAACTGTCTTCTAAATAGTGATGGATGAAGGTGAAGATTCCAGAAGTTAATCTAGATAAGTTTGTGTCTGGAGTGAGTGAGCAAAAATTTTAGAGAAGGCTGTTGCGCAGCAACTCACTGCCTTCCTGAAGACAAACAATGTATACTAAATGCTTCAGTCTGGTTTTAGACCCCATCATAGCACTGAGACGGCACTTGTGAAGGTGGTAAATGACATTTTAATGGCATCGGACCGAGGCTCTGCATCTGTCCTCGTGCTCCTAGACCTTAGTGCTGCTTTTGATACCATCGATCACCACATTCTTTTGGAGAGATTGGAAACCCAAATTGGTCTACACGGACATGTTCTGGCCTGGTTTAGGTCTTATCTGTCGGAAAGATATCAGTTTGTCTCTGTGAATGGTTTGTCCTCTGACAAATCAACTGTAAATTTCGGTGTTCCTCAAGGTTCTGTTTTAGGACCACTATTGTTTTCACTATATATTTTACCTCTTGGGGATGTTATTCGAAAACATAATGTAAACTTTCACTGCTATGCGGATGACACACAGCTGTACATTTCAATGAAACATGGTGAAGCCCCAAAATTGCCCTCGCTAGAAGCATGTGTTTCAGACATAAGGAAGTGGTTGGCTGCAAACTTTCTACTATTAAACTCGGACAAAACAGAGATGCTTGTTCTAGGTCCCAAGAAACAAAGAGATCTTCTGTTGAATCTGACAATTAATCTTAATGGTTGTACAGTCGTCTCAAATAAAACTGTGAAGGACCTCGGCGTTACTCTGGACCCTGATCTCTCTTTTGAAGAACATATCAAGACCATTTCGAGGACAGCTTTTTTACATCTACGTAACATTGCAAAAATCAGAAACTTTCTGTCCAAAAATGATGCAGAAAAATTAATCCATGCTTTTGTCACTTCTAGGTTAGACTACTGCAATGCTCTATTTTCCGGCTACCCGGGTAAAGCACTAAATAAACTTCAGTTAGTGCTAAATACGGCTGCTAGAATCCTGACTAGAACCAAAAAATTTGATCATATTACTCCAGTGCTAGCCTCTCTACACTGGCTTCCTGTCAAAGCAGGGGCTGATTTCAAGGTTTTACTGCTAACCTACAAAGCATTACATGGGCTTGCTCCTACCTACCTCTCTGATTTGGTCCTGCCGTACATACCTACACGTACGCTACGGTCACAAGACGCAGGCCTCCTAATTGTCCCTAGAATTTCTAAGCAAACAGCTGGAGGCAGGGCTTTCTCCTATAGAGCTCCATTTTTATGGAACGGTCTGCCTACCCATGTCAGAGACGCAAACTCGGTCTCAACCTTTAAGTCTTTACTGAAGACTCATCTCTTCAGTGGGTCATATGATTGAGTGTAGTCTGGCCCAGGAGTGGGAAGGTGAACGGAAAGGCTCTGGAGCAACGAACCGCCCTTGCTGTCTCTGCCTGGCCGGTTCCCCTCTTTCCACTGGGATTCTCTGCCTCTAACCCTGTTACGGGGGCTGAGTCACTGGCTTGCTGAGGCTCTCTCATGCCGTCCCTGGGGGGGGTGCGTCACCTGGGTGGGTTGATTCACTGTTGTGGTCAGCCTGTCTGGGTTGGCGCCCCCCCCCCCTTGGGTTGTACCGTGGCGGAGATCTTTGTGGGCTATACTCGGCCTTGTCTCAGGATGGTAAGTTGGTGGTTGAAGATATCCCTCTAGTGGTGTGTGGGCTGTGCTTTGGCAAAGTGGGTGGGGTTATATCCTTCCTGTTTGGCCCTGTCCGGGGGTGTCCTCGGATGGGGCCACAGTGTCTCCTGACCCCTCCTGTCTCAGCCTCCAGTATTTATGCTGCAGTAGTTTATGTGTCGGGGGCTAGGGTCAGTTTGTTATATCTGGAGTACTTCTCCTGTCCTATTCGGTGTCCTGTGTGAATCTAAGTGTGTGTTCTCTAATTCTCTCCTTCTCTCTTTCTTTCTCTCTCTCGGAGGACCTGAGCCCTAGGACCATGCCCCAGGACTACCTGACATGATGACTCCTTGCTGTCCCCAGTCCACCTGGCCATGCTGCTGCTCCAGTTTCAACTGGCCTGGGCCCTAGGACCATGTCCCAGGACTACCTGACATGATGACTCCTTGCTGTCCCCAGTCCCCCTGGCCATGCTGCTGCTCCAGTTTCAACTGTTCTGCCTTACTATTATTCAACCATGCTGGTCATTTATGAACATTTGAACATCTTGGCCACGTTCTGTTATAATCTCCACCCGGCACAGCCAGAAGAGGACTGGCCACCCCACATATGCTCTCTCTAATTCTCTCTTTCTTTCTCTCTCTCGGAGGACCTGAGCCCTAGGACTGTGCCCCAGGACTACCTGACATGATGGCTCCTTGCTGTCCCCAGTCCACCTGACTGTGCTGCTGCTCCAGTTTCAACTGTTCTGCCTTATTATTATTCGACCATGCTGGTCATTTATGAACATTTGAACATCTTGGTCATGTTCTGTTATAATCTCTACCCGGCACAGCCAGAAGAGGACTGGCCACCCCACATAGCCCGGTTCCTCTCTAGGTTTCTTCCTAGGTTTTGGCCTTTCTAGGGAGTTTTTCCTAGCCACCGTGCTTTTACACCTGCATTGTTTGCTGTTTGGGGTTTTAGGCTGGGTTTCTGTACAGCACTTTGAGATATCAGCTGATGTACGAAGGGCTATATAAATAAATTTGATTTGATTTGAGCTAGTGGATTGGAATAAACTATTGAACCTGTTGTGTCCTTGTCGATAGGAGGAATTAGAATAAATAACCTATGACATCATATTTTGTATATAAACTGTTGTTCGTGGTTTCATGGGAGAGCGCTCTGAGAATAAATACTATTATCTAATATTGATTGGACTGGTCTCTGTCTATTTTATGCAAATAAGAATCTTACAAATTCTCATAGAATAGACTAAGTGAACTCAATTAATGAAAACATATTGGAATTATGAAATTACATTAACAACAACAAACCTGCAAAAAGAGGGCCGCCCACCAATACTCGCAGACTAGGCAAGGAGGTCATTGATCAGAGAGGCAACAAAGAGACCAAAGATAACCCTGAAGGAACTGCAAAGCTCCACAGAGGAGATTGGAGTATCTGTCCACAGGACCACTTTAAGCTGTACACTCCACAGAGCTGGGCTTTACAGAAGAGTGGCAAGAAAAAAGCCATTGCATGAAGAAAGAAATAAGCAAACACGTTTGGGGTTGGCCAAAAGGTACGTGGGAAACTCCCCAAACATATGGAAGAAGGTACTCTGGTCATATTAGACTAAAATGGAGCTTTTTGGCCATCAAGGAAAACGCTATGTCTGGCGCAAACCCAACACCTCCCATCACCCCGAGAACACCATCCCCACAGTGATGCATGGTGGTGGCAGCCCAGACCTCAATCCAATTGAGAATCTGTGTTATGACTTAAAGATTGCTGTACACCAGCGGAACCCATCCAACTTGAAGAGCTGGAGCAGTTTTGCCTTGAAGAATGGGCAAAAATCCCAGTGGCTTGATGTGGCAAGCTTATAGAGACATACCCCAAGAGACTTGCAGCTGTAACTGCTGCAAAAGGTGGCTCTACAAAGTATTGACATTTGGGGAGGGAATAGTTACAGTATGCAGCTCAAGTTTTTTTATTTTCTTTTTTTTTTTTGTTTCACAATAAAACATATTTTGCATCTTCAAAGTGGTAGGCATGTTGTGTAAATCAAATGATATAAACACCCCAAAAATACATTTTAATTCCAGGTTGTAAGGCAACAAAATAGGAAAAATTCCAAGGGGGGTGAATACATCCTCGTGCACATCCTCGTGCATGGATGTGTTTCCCTGTCGGGAATGCCATGCCACGGTTGCCCTTAGTTTGAAGATGTAATCCGAAGACAGGTGTTTCCTGTAGCTATCATAATCAAAATTTGCTCCTCCAGAAAGTGGAGCAACACTTATGCAGCTCCACTACACAATACATTTTCTTTACATGCAGCGTTTGACAGGATTACCAACACAAACTGACAAGCTTCTATGGCAGACCAATCTGAACTCCTCTCTCGGCATGTCCAGCCCACTCATTATCTCAGCCAATCATGGCTAGTGGGAAGGTTGCTCGCTTTTTCTGTGGCTTAACCAACAAGGCTCCTAATTTAACAATTATATTTGTATTTACAGATGGCATACAAGTTTGTTATTAAGGCGCATGAAAGGTCACATGTTCAAGATGGCATTTCTGCCAAAAAAACACATTTTGAAGTGGTGACTTGCGACACACGCCTAGTTTCCTGAATTGGGCCACATTTTACATCAAACAATTTTACTTTATTCCTAGTTTAATCACTCTCTCACGCACGCACGCACGCACGCACGCGCGCGCACGCACACACACACACACACACACACACACACACACACACACACACACACACACACACACACACACACACACACACACACAGCTAGATGATGACTTCTGGGTCATGGTTAATCTTTTCCCTTGCGGCCCAGTGGTGTGATAAGTTTGATGCGGCGTCACCTTACACATCTTCTCTAATGACATCATCAGGCAACTGAACTTTAACCCTTCACCTCCAACCTAAAGGTTTACCATCCACCGGACTCGGCCTGGAGAAACCCCCAGGGTGCGTCTGGAACCCTATTGACCACATTCTTAGAAAATTGGCACTATCTAGAACCTAGAAAGGTTCTTTGGCTGTTGCCATAGGAGAACTGTTTGAAGAACCCTTATTGGTTCCAGGTAGATCGATTTTGGGTTCCATTTTGAAACCTTTCCACAGAGGGTACTACATGGAGCCCAAAATGTTCTAACTGAAACCAAAAAGGGTTCTACCTGGAACAATAAATTGTTTTCCTATGGGGACAGTTGAAGAACCCTTTTGGAACCCTTTTTTCTAAGAATGTATATAGTGCCCTACTTTTGATCAGAGCCTGATGGGTTCACTATATAAGGAATAGGGTGTGTCGTGACGTTGTTATTGTTAATGTGATGACATGCTATGACATGCTATGATTAATTTAATCATGTAACAATTAACTCAGTAACATGGGGCACCACAGAAAAAGAAAAAAAAAACATCAATCCCTCTATACCTCCCCGATTGCAGGAGGGAGCAATATCTCTGTAGAACTAACTATCCACTGTAACCTGATTCTTACAGGACAGTTATGACAATATCTCTGTAGAACTAACTATCCACTGTAACCTGATTCTTACAGGACAGTTATGACAATATCTCTGTAGAACTAACTATCCACTGTAACCTGATTCTTACAGGACAGTTATGACAATATCTCTGTAGAACTAACTATCCACTGTAACCTGATTCTTACAGGACAGTTATGACAATATCTCTGTAGAACTAACTATCCACTGTAACCTGATTCTTACAGGACAGTTATGACAATATCTCTGTAGAACTAACTATCCACTGTAACCCGATTCTTACAGGACAGTTATGACAATATCTCTGTAGAACTAACTATCCACTGTAACCTGATTCTTACAGGACAGTTATGACACTATCTCTGTAGAACTAACTATCCACTGTAACCTGATTCTTACAGGACAGTTATGACAATATCTCTGTAGAACTAACTATCCACTGTAACCTGATTCTTACAGGACAGTTATGACAATATCTCTGTAGAACTAACCATCCACTGTAACCTGATTCTTACAGGACAGTTATGACAATATCTCTGTAGAACTAACTATCCACTGTAACCTGATTCTTACAGGACAGTTATGACAATATCTCTGTAGAACTAACCATCCACTGTAACCTGATTCTTACAGGACAGTTATGACAATATCTCTGTAGAACTAACCATCCACTGTAACCTGATTCTTACAGGACAGTTATGACAATATCTCTGTAGAACTAACTATCCACTGTAACCTGATTCTTACAGGACAGTTATGACAATATCTCTGTAGAACTAACCATCCACTGTAACCTGATTCTTACAGGACAGTTATGACAATATCTCTGTAGAACTAACCATCCACTGTAACCTGATTCTTACAGGACAGTTATGACACTATCTATGTAGAACTAACCATCCACTGTAACCTGATTCTTACAGGACAGTTATGACAGGTGCCTTTTTCTGATTTATATACATTCAGTATTTATTGACACTTCAGAGTGTTTCATCATTATAACTACCATAATGTGGTGTATCACTCGTATACTAACTAAGTTGATAACTACACACAGACATAGCCACACAATGGATGCAATCAGAGAGAGAGAGAGAGAGAGAGAGAGAGAGAGAGAGAGAGAGAGAGAGAGAGAGAGAGAGAGAGAGAGAGAGAGAGAGAGAGAGAGAGAGAGAGAGAGAGAGAGAGAGAGAACAGACACACAAAGAGTTACAAAAACAAATCCAATTTTGATAAACTCCCATATCTATATTGGGTAAAATACCACATTGTGCAATCACAGCAGCAAGATTTGTGACCTGTTGCCACAAGAAAAGGGCAACCAGTGAATAAAAACACCATTGGAAATACAACCCATATTTATTTATTTTCCCTTTTGTAGTTTAACTATTTGCACATCGTTACAGCACTGTATATAGACATAATATGACATGTAATGTTTACTGTTAATTTTTGTTTATTTCACTTTTGTTTACTATCTATTTCACTTGATTTGGCAATGTAAACATATGTTTCCCATGCCAATAAAGCCCCTTGAATTGAATTGAAAGAGATAGAGAAAGAGATAAAGTGAGAGATTGACAGACAGACAGACAGACAGACAGACAGACAGACAGACAGACAGACAGACAGACAGACAGACAGACAGACAGCGAGATAAACTGACAGTCTGAACTACAGTGTCAGACCTTAACCTAAACATTAACCCCTACACTCATGTAAAATAAAAAGCATGTTTATTTTATTTACCACATTTAGAACACAGTTTTGTAATTGCTTACATCAATAAGTAAGTTCATAGAGCAGTGCAGAGCCTCAAGGTCTTACCAGGCTTAGCACTACACGCCTGTGTATAATTCCCCAAGATGGACCTAGCTATGGAAAGAAACAACCACTACAGAGGGAAGAACTGACCTACCGAAGGCAATCTCGGTTGAGCTTTTTCTGCTAATCCCAAATTGTTAAGATTTTCAGAAAATATCTTGTACTTTTTCTATTTTCTCTGTTGTTATGTAAAAATGTTTGTTGAGTCATTCATAGCTTCCTATATTTATATTCAAATTCCGTATCACATTCTGCTCTTGTTCCCAGTAAATATGAATAAGGAACTGTGAAGAAAACCTATGTTCTGAACGATGAATGATTTAATCGCGTGCTGAATGCATTTACCCCTTCTTTCCTCATTAGACAAACAGCTGTTCCCAGTTTTATCTCGTAGCTTCCTGTGAGTTAGCGATACAGATTTACTAGCCCTAACTGTGACCCCGTTATACAACCCTGACCCCGGGCCAGCTCTTACTCATCACGATCATCACAGCTTAGCTGGAGAAAGCCAGAGGGTAGAGGAGAGAGTGTGAAGTGGGAGGCAGGATGGGCTGTGTTGGGGTCAGTCTGGAGAGAGCAGAGAGTGGGTAGCACAGCACTGGTGGCCGGATGGGGTGTGTTGGGGTCAGCGCTAACAACAGCTAGGTTAATCGGGGTAACTAAGGATCTAGAAAGAGAGGCTGGGGGTTAGTGAACCTCATCGTCCTGCAGGGTGCCTCAGCTACAATAGCTACACCTGGTTGTCTTATAATTACAGGTTGGAGGGGAGGAGACAACACCATTTGTCCAGATACTAACACTGAGGGGAAACAAAAGCCACGGCTGGTTCTGTAGAATAAAACTAAGGCTGGTTTGGCAGACATACACTGAGGCTGACGATGTCAGGGCAAGTTAAGAAATACAAGAACAACAAGGGGGAAATAAAGCTAGTCTAGAAAAAGAAAGAGCCTCCATCAGGTATCACTTTGCATTGAGGGGTATAAGTGTTGTTAGAGGTGTCTCATTCTTGTACCAGCTCTGCTCTCTCTTTCTAAACGGAGACAATCCACAAGCCAATGTGCTGCTAAACAACAGAAACCAGAAGTAGGTAAAGAGATAACAAGATGAACAGAACAAATGGATCGCACCATTCTGCCGTAACTAAGAAAATAACCAGTGGTGGAAAAAATACTAAATTGTCATACTTGAGTAAAAGTAAAGATACCTTAATAGAAAATGACTCAAGTAAAAGTCACCCAAAAAATATATGGGGGTAAAAAAGCAAACATAATAGGGCCTGAGGATAATGAGAGGGAAAGAAAAAACATAATAGGGCCTGAGGATAATGAGAGGGAAAGAAAAAACATAATAGGGCCTGAGCATAATGAGAGGGAAAGAAAAAAACATAATAGGGCCTAAGGATAATGAAAGGGAAAGAAAAAACATAATAGGGCCTGAGGATAATGAGAGGGAAAGAAAAAACATAATAGGGCCTGAGGATAATGAGAGGGAAAGAAAAAAACATAATAGGGCCTAAGGATAATGAAAGGGAAAGAAAAAACATAATAGGGCCTGAGGATAATGAGAGGGAAAGAAAAAACATAATAGGGCCTGAGGATAATGAAAGGGAAAGAAAAAACATAATAGGGCCTGAGGATAATGAGAGGGAAAGAAAAAACATAATAGGGCCTGAGGATAATGAGGGAAAGAAAAAACATAATAGGGCCTGAGGATAATGAGAGGGAAAGAAAAAACATAATAGGGCCCGAGGATAATGAGAGGGAAAGAAAAAACATAATAGGGCCTGAGGATAATGAGAGGGAAAGAAAACACAGAATGAGGGTTGGAGAAAAAAGAGAGAGGAGAGAAAAGGTTTTTGCATCCTAAATATGCCATTAGTGCTCGTTTGGCCATTTGAAAAATGTCCTCCATTCATACATTTCCAATTAGCTAATGAGCCAATTACACCCTTGGAGCTCTTTAATTGGTGTATAATTGATGGATGGGGGTGTTGTGGACATGCTAATGTGCTCCTCCACACAAACAGACAGGGGGAACAGAGCATTGTTAGGGATATAACAAGTGTTGGGCTTTATCTGGCCTCTTATTCGTCCCTATGGACTCTTGTAAAAGTAGTGCACTAAATAGGGAATAGCGTGGGTAAAAGCCAGTCGAGGCTGCTGAGGGGACGATGGCTCATAATAATGTCCGGAATGGAGTAAATGTGTCCGATGTATTTGATACCATTCCACCTATTCCACTCCAGCCATTACGACGAGCCCGTCCTCCCAAATTAAGGTACAACCAACCTCCTGTGGTAAAAGCTACACCGCATAGCATCCTAGTATGAACACATCAGAAGGTGATTCCACATAGCCCTGGAATCTCGATGAGCTATAATCTAATCTCTGGTGCTGTTAATGCTATTTATTCCCTCTCTCTAATCCCCTGCATAACCCATGTATTGAGGAAGCACAAAATGAGACAACCATTTAAGACGTAGAAAGACATCAACTTTTAAAAGCTAGCCACGTCTGACTGCAATTACATCAGGGTGATGAACGTCAGGGTGATGAACGTCAGGGTGATGAGGATGCTGACTACTATGCAAAATGTAGTACTCGTTGCCACACACACCCACATTTGTTTTACATCACAGTGCCAGTGGACGATCTGAAACGTGAAACACTGCATCAATTGAATTGGAAAGTAAGAGAAAGCGAGAGCTTTTGTACTTTAACCATTTGCACATCGTTACAACACTGTATATATACATAACATGACATTTGTAATGTTTTTATTGTGCAGCCGTATTCATTGATTTGGCCAAGGCTTTCGACTCTGTCAATCACCACATCCTCATCGGCAGACTCGACAGCCTTGGTTTCTCAAATGATTGCCTCGCCTGGTTCACCAACTACTTCTCTGATAGAGTTCAGTGTGTCAAATCGGAGGGTCTGCTGTCCGGACCTCTGGCAGTCTCTATGGGGGTGCCACAGGGTTCAATTCTTGGACCGACTCTCTTCTCTGTATACATCAATGAGGTCGCTCTTGCTGCTGGTGAGTCTCTGATCCACCTCTACGCAGACGACACCATTCTGTATACTTCCGGCCCTTCTTTGGACACTGTGTTAACAACCCTCCAGGCAAGCTTCGATGCCATACAACTCTCCTTCCGTGGCCTCCAATTGCTCTTAAATACAAGTAAAACTAAATGCATGCTCTTCAACCGATCGCTACCTGCACCTACCCGCCTGTCCAACATCACTACTCTGGACGGCTCTGACTTAGAATACGTGGACAACTACAAATACTTAGGTGTCTGGTTAGACTGTAAACTCTCCTTCCAGACCCATATCAAACATCTCCAATCCAAAGTTATATCTAGAATTGGCTTCCTATTTCGCAACAAAGCATCCTTCACTCATGCTGCCAAACATACCCTTGTAAAATTGACCATCCTACCAATCCTCGACTTTGGCGATGTCATTTACAAAATAGCCTCCAATACCCTACTCAACAAATTGGATGCAGTCTATCACAGTGCAATCCGTTTTGTCACCAAAGCCCCATATACTACCCACCATTGCGACCTGTACACTCTCGTTGGCTGGCCCTCGCTTCATACTCGTCGCCAAACCCACTGTCTCCATGTCATCTACAAGACCCTGCTAGGTAAAGTCCCCACTTATCTCAGCTCGCTGGTCACCACAGCATCTCCCACCTGTAGCACACGCTCCAGCAGGTATATCTCTCTAGTCACCCCCAAAACCAATTCTTTCTTTGGCCGCCTCTCCTTCCAGTTCTCTGCTGCCAATGACTGGAACGAACTACAAAAATCTCTGAAACTGGAAACACTTATCTCCCTCACTAGCTTTAAGCACCAACTGTCAGAGCAGCTCACAGATTACTGCACCTGTACATAGCCCACCTATAATTTAGCCCAAACAACTACCTCTTTCCCAACTGTATTTAATTAATTAATTTATTTTGCACCTTTGCACCCCATTATTTTTATTTCTACTTTGCACATTCTTCCATTGCAAAACTACCATTCCAGTGTTTTACTTGCTATATTGTATTTACTTTGCCACCATGGTCTTTTTTGCCTTTACCTCCCTTCTCACCTCATTTGCTCACATTGTATATAGACTTGTTTATACTGTATTATTGACTGTATGTATGTTTTACTCCATGTGTAACTCGTTGTATCTGTCGAACTGCTTTGCTTTATCTTGGCCAGGTCGCAATTGTAAATGATAACTTGTTCTCAACTTGCCTACCTGGTTAAATAAAGGTAAAATAAATACATAAATAAAAATTATTTTGGAACTTCTGTGAGTGTAATGTTTACTGTTCATTTTGATTGTTTATTTCACTTTTGTATATTATCTACTTCACTTGCTTTGGCAATGTTAACATATGTTCTCATGCCAATAAAGTCCCATTGAATTTAATTGAATAGAGAGAGAGTGACCAAGAGAGAGAGCGAGAGCGAGAGCGAGGCAAAACCACCACGACAGTAAGGTAGGTTCCACTATGAAATGGTCTAAACCAGGGATCATCAACTAGATTTTTTCTTGAGTAAGTGGGTGGAACATAATTACAAATAATTTGTAGATGGCAAATTGACAGCAAGAAAACCAACCAAATATATTATGTGACTAGAACATCATCAAACCTTGCTTACATTTGTATGTGATCATATATACTGTACAGTAGGCTACATCTCTATTATGCGTGGGAATACTTTGGAACAGCATTCAAAATGTAAAATCACATGGAGCTGATTGCTGGAGTTTTTATAGCCTTTTACGTTCCAACAATAAACATTTTTAAAAGTTTATTTATTTGCTCAGAAAACCTGGGGGGAGAAATAAAATCAGCAGATAAGCATTCGGGGAACCCTGGTCAAAACTGAGGATTCACTTTGGATCAAAGTGCTAAATGATAATGATCCCTGCTCAGTGCGCTGTGTCTGTAAAGTGATCTTGTGTGCCTTACTTCTGATTGAAGACACCAGTCTGGGGGATAAATAATAACATTTCTCTCCAAGACAGAGCTGAGTATCAAGATATATATAGCTGCATATTACACATTGATGAATGGTGAGAGCCATAGGTCATTCATTCTCCACCCCAGTCCGCTGCTCTAGCTAGCGTCACAGCCTCATCCTTTCTCTACTCTCCATCACATGAGCCCTGTTTTGACTGTTGTCTGTTGAGCACTCTAAAGTGAGTTCCTCACACTCCGACTATACAGACACACTTCAGAGAAGACATGGCAGTACAAACGTTGGACAGAAACCTACTCTGCTCCTATTATACCTGCATTTATCAACCTGGCATCTCATTAGTTGTACCGGATGTGCTCTTTAACGTCCGACACCCATCCTGAGTAACAAAGACATCTGACGGTTCCTCTTCCTCACACCGGCAACTGCACCCCGTCCATAAGTGCAGGGCTCTCCAGATGGTGGTGTGGTCAGCATAACGCATCACCGGGGGCAAACTACCTGCCCTCCAGGACACCTACAGATGTCACAGGAAGGCCAAAAAGGTCATCAAAGGACAACAACCACCCAAGCCACTGCCTGTTCATCCCGCTACCATCCAGAAGGCGAGTTCAGTACATGTGCATCAAAGCTGGGACCGAGAGACTATCTCAAGGCCATCAGACTGATAAACAGCCATCACTAACACAGTGAGGCTGCTGCCTACATATAGACTAGTCCCTTTAATAATGCCACTTTAATAATGTTACATGTCTTGCATTACTCTCATATGTATAAACTGTATTTTATATCATCTAATGTATCTATGCCGCTCGGTCATTGCTCATCCATATATTTATATGTATATATTCATATTCCATTCCTTTACTTAGATTTGTGTGTATTAGGTAGTTGTTGTGGAATTGTTAGATTACTTGTTAGATATTGCTGCACTGTCGAAACTAAAAGCACAAGAATTTCGCTACACCCGCAATAACATCTGCTAATCATGTGTATGTGACCAATAAAATGTGATTTGATTTGAAACAGCTCTGCCAGTAATTCCATTCACCTGTCTATCTGTTTACCAGCTTCAGTCACAGCTGTACAGCGAGGATCCAGGGTTGGGGAGTAACGGATTATATGTAATCCGTTACATGTAAGGGATTACAAAAAATTGTAACTGTAATCTGTTACATTACCAGCAATAATATTGTAATCAGATTACATATACTTTTTTAAAAACTAGTTGATTAATTTGAGGATTACTTTTAAATTCAGAAAGAATGTTTGGAAAAAATCTTTGACACTTCTCAGTTTTCTCAATGACATTCAAATCAGCATTGAAAAAAGGCTCAAATTTGACCACAAGTCAGAGACCACTATGATGACACACCGCATATGTCTGATGGATCGCGGGAAAAGAGCAGGAACAGGCTTTTGTATACAGTCCAAGCTATGTCTTCCAATGGTGTGACTGCTGTCAGCATCCAAAGATTATCCAATTTCAATAAACGCTTGTAGGTGAAGATGACAGCAATGGCGTAGCCTACGGCGATATGGATATCCCTTATTATTGATATCCACATAGCGCATTGATGTGAATCACACTGCTGCTCTCTCATTTAGCTATTTGTGCCTTACGGATTGTGGTTGTTGTGGATGGCTCCCAAGTGGCACAAGCGGTTTAAGGTACTCAGTGCTTGAGGTGTCACTACAGACACCCTGGTTCGAATCCAAGCTAGTATTACAACTGGCTGTGATTGGGAGTCCCATATGGCGGCGCACATTTGGCCCAGCATCGTCTGGCTTTGGCGATGTACTGTAGGCCGTCATTGTAAATAAGAATTTGTTCTTAACTGACGTGCCTAATTAAATCAAGTTCCAATAAAAAAAATATCAATGTGCATTTGAACCCAATAATGGTTGAATTAAAAAAAAAGTTTAAGCTTCCTATCAATCATTGTTTTTGAAACCAGTGACTTTTGACTGGAACGAGCCAGTGAAAAATTAGCTCTTGAAACAGCTGCATAGTGCGGATCCCAGCCTATGGAATAAAAGTGGTGCTTTTTTCAATACAATTAATGCTGATAAAAAATAAACCCATAGGCCGAATGGACACATATTCAAACTCTTACACTTTTGATAGACTTAAAGGGGCCATCTGTAGTTGCTTCATCCATTTTTGGATTTATAAATGATATATACACTAGCGTTCAAAAGATTGAGGTCACTTAGAAACGTCTTTGTTTTTGAAAGAAAAGACAAGTACATTAGAGTGTCTAGTTTGAGATATAGACACCTCACAAGTCCTCTACTGGCAGCTTCATTAAATAGTACCTGAAGAAACACCAGTCTCAATGTCAATAGTGAAGAGACAACTCCAGGATGCTGGCCTTCTAGGCAGAGTTCCTCTATCCAGTGTCTGTGTTCTTTTGCCCATCTTAATCTTTTCTTTTTATTGGCCAGTCTGAGATATGGCTTTTTCTTTGCAACTCTGCCTAGAAGGCCAGCATCCCGGAGTCACCTCTTCATTGTTGACGTTGAGACTTGTGATTTGCGGGTACCATTTAAAGAAGCTGCCAGTTGAGAACACTCTAATGTACTTGTCGTCTTGCTCAGTTGTGTACCGGGGCCTCCCACTCCTCTTTCTATTCGGGTTAGAGCCAGGTTGCGCTGTTCTGTGAAGGGAGTAGGACACAGCATTGTACAAGATCTTCAGTTTCTTGGCAATTTCTCGCATGGAATAGCCTTCATTTCTAAGAACAAGAATAGACTGACGAGTTTCAGAAGAAAGTTATTTGTTTCTGGCCATTTTGAGCCTGTAATCGAACCCACAAATGCTGATGCTCCAGATACTCAACTAGTCTAAAGAAGGCCAGTTGTATTGCTTCTTTAATCAGGACTACAGTTTTCAACTGTGCTAACTTAATTGCAAAATGATTTTCTAATGATCAATTAGCCTTTTAAAATGACAAACTTGGATTAGCTAACACAACGTGCCTTTGGAACAAAGGAGTGATGGTTGCTAATAATGGGCCTCTGTACACCTACGTAAATATTCCATTAAAAATCAACCGTTTCCAGCTACAATAGTCATTTACAACATTAACAATGTCTACACTGTATTTCTGATAAATTTCATGTTATTTTCCTGGACAGAAAATGTGCTTTTCTCTCAAAAACAAGGACATTTCTAAATGACATCTGTAAGTCTTTGCTTGGTAAAGCTCTGGCTTATCTCAGCTCACTGATCACCATAGCAACACCCACCCATAGCATGCGCTCCAGCAGGTATATTTCACTGGTCATTCCCAAAGCCAACACCTCCTTTGGCCGCATTTCCTTCCAGTTCTCTGCTGCTCATGACTGGAACGAATTGCAAAAATCACTGAAGCTGGAGACTTATATCTCCCTCACTAACTTTAAGCGTCAGCTGTCAGAGCAGCTTACCGATTGCTGCAGCTGTACACAGCCCATCTGTAAATAGCCCATCCAACCAACTACCTACCTCATCCCTATATTTGTTTTTATTTTTTCTGCTCTTTTGCACACCAATATTTCTACTTGCACATCCTCATCTGCACATATATCACTCCAGTGTTATTTGCTAAATTGTAATTACGTCGCCACTATGGCCTATTTATTGCCTTATACCTCCTTACTTCATTTGCACACATTGTTGTTATTGACTGTATGTTAGTTTATCCCATGTGTAACTCTGTTGTTTTTGTCACACTGCTTTGCTTTATCTTGGCCAGGTTGCAGTTGTAAATGAGAACTTGTTCTCAACTGGCCTACATGGTTAAATAAAGGTGAAATAAATAAATACATTTTTAAAAAAATTGAACGTTAGTATATATATATCCATTGATTGTTGAAGAATATAACTTATAAATGCCTTTATGAGCTTAGTTCAACTGTCACACTCCACGAGAACACAAAATATAAGCTTGTTTTTGTAAACAAACACGGTATAGAATCATCACATGGTTAAAACATGGATGGTCAGTCCTTGCATCCATAGCCCTGTCTATTAATCTGAGAGTGGTTACATTTCTCCAGGCCCATCCCTCAGCTTTTTACCAAAACAGATGCAGAGATTTTTGTTAATGTTTCATCTGTGGATTTGCCCTTTAAACAGCTGCATATTATCACAATATCAAAGTGTCACCAACAAAAAGATAAACAATAGGCCTATAGCAAATGCAGCATATGGCATTCATTTTCCCCATGTAAATATCACTTCTCAGTAGTGCTCAAAGCATGCCATTCCATGAGCACAGCATTTATGTTTAAACTCAAATCAATGATCGAGAGAGAGATTAAGGAGGAGGAGAATGAGAGGTTGCAGTGAGAGGTGTCAAATCCATTGAGCCCAACACTGGCAGGAGAGTCTCACATATGACCCCACTCAAATGCGGAGGCATTTGAAGCCCTCTCCTGCTGTTCACATGTAATTACAATACAGTAGTCTCTGGATGTAAAAAACTATTAGGCACAAAAATAATACAAAAAGAAGCTGCTTATGGAAAATTAAGAGACACTTTTTGCTGACCATTATAAAAATGGGAACATAAGCTATTTAATCTGCCACACAGAACATCCCCTGGCATGGCACAGTGCTCTATTAACACACTACCCCTCTGTGTTAGCGATGGGTGGAAACTCAGTATACTAGACAACGAAGACTCTGAGTCAGCCAATGTGAACCTGTACAAATCTGGAACAGTAATGGTACAGGGCAACCCCAAACAGTTTCAGCTGGACTTTCACATTATCAAAGAGATAGCTCAGCAGGATAAGCTCTCTCTTGAGAAAGATACCCCCACCGCGAGCGTGTCAGACCAGACCTCTTCATTATACAATCCCACAGACGAGCAACCTCAAGCAGAAAGTCAACCTCCCAGCACAGAGTACTACTCCCTCATTGAAATTATGGATGAATTCACTCAGCTGGAGGTAAGACAGGTGGAGCTGGAACAGCAAGTGAACACACTCCAGTCAGCACAAAAAAATAGTCCAGCTCAACAAAACCCTCTCAACCAGACCTAGAGAGCTGGAGGTGGAGAGAGACATATCTGCACTTTGGACTGTGGTGAGACAACATCAACAGGAGAAAGAACAGGAGCAGGACAAGAACAGCGCACTAGAGAGGATCAGAGTGCTGGAGAAGGGGGTGAGGGGGATGGATTGTGACAGAGAACAACCCATTAGAGATCTGACCACCCCCCGCAGAGAAGCCAGCAGAATGGCCCACTTCAGACCCAGACCAAAGTCTTGACACCACAGCAGGACAGACAAATGAAGAACCCCAAGCCCAGGGGATCCCACCCCCTCTGAGCACCCCCCCTGTCAGCCACCCTGATAGCCCTCCTGACAACCCCCCCACACCAACTGAGGACATAAACAAGCCACAGATTGTACACCTTATGGACTCAAATGGGAAATATATAAAATAAATTAAACTTTTTCCCAAACACACAGTGTCTAAACGTTGCTGTCCAAACACCCAGCGTGCCCTAGACCTTCTGTCTGAGGACCAACTAGGGTCACCCAGCCACATAATAATACACACAGGCACAAACGACCTGAGAGCACAGCAGGAAAGGGTGGCCAAAGCATTTGGGCCAGGTAAGCATTTGGTTTTGGGGCACCTGGCCCACCAATCCACCCTGGACTTGAACAGCCTTTATGACCAGGTCCACCTATACAAGGCAGCAGTTCCCACCTTCATCCATACCCTAAAGGACATCGCCCTCAACCGCAGCTCCAACACCTCACACCAGTCATGGGAAGTACTTGCGTTTACACACTGTATGGTAGCAAGTTGGAAGTATTTTCATGTTAGGAGGGTGGAGATAACCACTTGTGTATTGGGGAAAGTAGAATAAGCTTTTTCAATAGACACCCCATCCAGACCAGCAAGACAATCTCCCAGAACCCCCTCCCCCAGACCTACACATGGAGGACCCACGCCGAGAGGACCTACATCCAGACCACAGCACCACCAGCCACATCAACACCCCCCCAAGTCAACCATGCACACACCCCATTTAGGCTGCCTCAGATCAGACCTATGCCCCTCCTGCCCACCCAATGTCCCCCACTCCCGTAAAGAGGGACTCAACATGAAACTCACATATAAGCCCAGGCTGTGAGCAGGCAAACAGGCCCAACCCCCAGGACCAACAACATTCCTTCCCCCATATGCCCCCTGAGGCACAACTACGACAACATAACCAACAAAAAGGGGTCATAACTTCCGCAGCTCTGTTGGACGCTGGGTATGTACATAGTCAATGGTAGGCTTCGAGGGGACTCCTATGGAAGGTACATCTATAGCTCATCTCTTGTAGGTAGTACTGAAGACTACTTTATCACTGACCTCAACCCAGAGTCTTTCAGAGCGGTCACAGTCAGCCCACTATCAGATCACAGCAAAATCACAGTCTACTTGAACAGAGCAATACTCAATCATGAGGCATCAAAGCCAAAGGAACTGAAAAATATTTAAACATGCTATAGATGGAAGGAAAGTAGTGTGGAAACCTACCAAAAAACAATTAGGCAACAACAAATCCAATCCCCTTTAGACAACTTCCTGGACAAAAATTTCCACTGTAATCTTGGCACAGTAATAGTGAAGGAGTAAACTTGGCAGAAGAAAACCTAAACAGTATATTTGACCTCTCAGCTTCCCTATTAAGTCTAAAAATGTCAAACAGAAAACTTAAGAAAATGAAAAACAATGACAAATGGTTTGATGAAGAATGCTAAAACCTAAGAAAGAAATTGAGAAACTTATCCAACCAAAAACATAGAGACCCAGAAAACCTGAGCCTACGCCTTCACTATGGTGAATCACTAAAACAATATCGAAATACACAACGGAAAAAGATGGAACAGCACGTCAGAAATTAGCTTAATATAATTGAAGAATCCATAAACTCTAACCACTTCTGGGAAAATTGGAAAACACTAAATAAACAACAACACGAAGAGTTATCTATCAAAACGGAGATGCATAGGTAAACCAATCCAATCTTTTTGAACATATATATATATATATATGATACGCCCAGGCTATATATAGAACATATATATATATATGATCAAATACAAATGTTAAAATGAACTATTAAATACTACCAGAACCCACTGGTTTCTCCAGTTATATTGAATGAACTACAGGACAAATTACAAACTCTACAGTGCAAAAAGGCCTGTGGTGTTGATGGTATCATCAATGAAATAATACAGTATACAGACCACAAATTCCAATTGGCTATACTTAAACTCTTTAACATCATCCTCAGCTCTGGCATCTTTCTCAAAATTTGGAATCAAGGACTGATCACCCCAATCCCCAAAAGTGGAGACAAATTTGACCCCAATAACTACTGGGGGATATGTATCAACAGCAACCTTGGGAAAATCCTCTGAATTATAATTAACAGCAGACCCGTACATTTCCTGAGTGAAAACAATATACTGAGCAAATGTCAAATTGGCTTTTTACCAAATTACCGTACAACAGACCATGTATTCACCCTGTACACCCTAAATGACAAACAAACAAACCAAAACAAAGATAAAGTATTCTCATGCTTTGTTGATTTCAAAAACGCTTTTAACTCAATTTGGCATGAGGGTCTGCTATAGAAATTGATGGAAAGTGGTGTTGGGGAAGAGCAGAATTAGGCTGATACCCACTAATTGTCAAAATCCAGAAAAGAGCCGTTAAATTCTACATCCACTTAAAATGACGCAATTCCAAAACCTTCAATAACAAAACCATCATCACCTACTGAGAAATTAACCTGGAGAAGAGGCTACTAAGCAAGCTAGTCCTGTTCACAAACAGACCCCACAGAGCACAAGGACAGCAAGACAATTAGACCCGACCAAATCATGAGAAAACAAAAAGATTGCTTGACTCATTGGAAAGTATTTACAAAAAACAAAGAAAACTAGAATGCTATTTGTTCCTAAACAGAGAGTACACAGTGGCAGAATACCTGGCCACTGTGACTGACACAAAATTAAGGAAAGCTTGACTATGTACAGACTCAGTGAACTTAGCCTTGCTATTGAGAAAGGCTGCCGAAGGCAGACCTGGCTCTCAAGAGGAGAACAACAAAATGAGGTGGAAAGTGAGCTGCACTTCCGAACCTCCTGCCAAATGTATGACCATATTAGACACATATTTCCCTCAGATTGCAGAGACCCACAAAGAATTTGAAAACAAATCCAATTTTGATAAACTCCCACATCTATTGGGTGAAATACCACAGTGTGCAATCACAGCAGCAACATCAACAGGAAAAGGGTTGACCAGTGAAGAACAAACACCATTGTAAATACAACCTATATTTAAGTTGATTTATTTAGCCTTTTGTACTTTAACTATTTGCACATCGTTACAACACTGTATATAGACATAATTTGACATTTGAAATGTCTTTATTCTTTTGGAACTTCAGTGAGTGTAATGTTTACTGTTCATTTTTATTGTTCATTTACTTACTTTGGCAATGTTAACTTGTGTTTCCCATGCCAAAAAATGTTTTAATTGGAATTGAATTGAGAGAGGGAGAGAGCAATATACATAATATACATAATAATATGTATATTATTTTGGAACTTGTGTGTGTGTACTGTTAATTCTTTATTGTTTATCTCACTTTTCCATGCCAAAAAAGTCACTTGAATTGAGAGAAAGAGAGATGGCATTTTTATGAAATGGAGAGGGTTTGGTCCAAATCCAACAATTATAGTTGGAAGAGAGAAGGGAGCTGTACTTTTTTTTTTTTTTTTGGGGGAGGGGTCCAAACAGCTTTCTTTCTGCTTCGAAACCAAACGAAACATCAAATCGTTACTTCTTTTGAACCGTCCGACAATGAAGAACTCCTGAAGTCAGTGGTTTCAATAAAAAAAGACAGTGATAGCATCAGTGATAAGGATACATGTGTATTTTTCCTTGAACAGAGCTTTTCCTGCTGATATATTTGATATATCAAATCAAATCAAATTATTATCAAGTTATTGGTCACATACACATGTTAGCAGATGTTATTGGTTACATACACATGGTTATAAGATGTTAGCAGATGTTATTGGTCACATACACATGGTTAGCAGATGTTATTGGTCACATACATATGGTTAGCAGATGTTATTGCTTCTGCTTCTAGTTCTGACAGTGCAGCAATATCTAACAGGTAATCTAAAAATTCCATAAGAACTACCTAATACATACAAATCTAATTATGGAATGGAATATAAATCGTATAAAATACAGTATATACATATGAAATGAGTAATGCAAGTTATGTAAACATTATTAAAGTGGCATTATTGAAGTGACTAGTGATCCATTTATTAAAGCGGCCAATGATTTCAAGTCCGTATGTAGGCAGCATCCTCTCTGTGATAGTGGCTGTTTAACAGACTGTTGGCCTTGCGGTAGAAGCTGTTTTTCCGTCTCTCGGTCCCAGCTTTGATGCACCTGTACTGACCTCGCCTTCTGGATGGTATTGGGGTGAACAGCCAGTGGCTCAGGTGGTTGTTGTCCTTGATAATCTTTTTGGCCTTCCTGTGACATCGGGTGCTGTAGGTGTTGAATGCTGAGCTATAGTCAATGAAATGCATTCTTACATAGGTATTCCTCTTGCCCAGATGGGATAGGGCAGTGTGCAGTGTTATGGAGATTGCATCGTCTGTGGACCTATTGGGGAGGTAAGCAAATTGAAATGGGTCTAGGGTGACAGGTAAGATGGAGGTGATATGATCCTTGACTAGTCTCTCAAAGCACTTCATGATGACAGAAGTGAGTGCTACGGGGCAATTGTCATTTAGTTCAGTTACCTTTGCTTTCTTGGGTACAGGAGCAATGGTGGCCATCTTGAAGCATGTGGGGAGAGCAGACTAGTATAGGGAGAGATTGAATATCTCCGTAAACACACCAGCGAGCTGGTATGCGCATGCTCTGAGGACGCGGTTAGGGATGCCGTCTGGGCCGGCAGCCTTGCGAGGGTTAACACGTTTAAATGTATTACTCACGTCGGCCACGGAGAACGAGAGCCCACATACTACAGTGCCAACGACAGGCCACGTCAGTGGCACATTATTATCCTCAAATCAGGGAAAGAAGGTGTTTAGTTTGTCTGGAAGCAAGACGTCGGTGTTCGCGACGTGGCTGATTTTTGTTTTGTAGCGATTGTCTGTAGACCCTGCAACATATGTCTGAGCTGTTGAATTGCAATTACAACTGAAAGTACAATTAACTTCTGAAAAGTGCAATGGTATTAGTAATTTAGTAAAAAAAAGTTGGTTGGACTTTTTTCTTTGAATTTTGATCATGACCTGCATTCAAAAACAGAGTTTACACTTATCTCAAGAAGACTGTACGTTTAACTGGAAGGCTTGGGTACATTACTCCCAATCTCACACAAAACACACACACACACACACACACACACACACACACACACACACACACACACGCACACGCACACGCACACGCACACGCACACGCACACACAAACAGTTGCCTGGAGATCTGAGTGAGAGTGACAGGCAGACGTTCCACTCCTGTCCCTCTCAAGGTGATGAATAAACAAACAAGCCATTTACTATGCAAATAATGAAATCCTCCCCTTGGACTGTGGCAGGGCTTCCCAATCAATCATGCTGCGCTGAAGAGACAGAAATGTGTGTGTGTGTGTGCGTGCCTGTGTGTGTACACATCAGTGTTTCAAATCAAATCACATTTTATTTGCCGAATACAACTTACAAGCCCTGAACCAACGATGCAGTTTTAATAAAAAACGAAAAATGTAAGGGATAAGAATAACAATAGCGGGGGGGGTGATTAGCTGTTCGGGAGTCTTGTGCTTTTGGGGGTAGAAGCTATTTAGAAGGCGCTCCGGTACCACTTGCCATGGGGTAGCAGAGAGAACAGCCTTTGACTAGGGTGGCTGGCGTCTTTGACAATTTATAGGGCCTTCCTCTGACACTGTCTGGTATAGAGTTCCTGGAAGGCAGGAAGCTTGGCCCCGGTGATGTACTGTGAAATATGCACTACCCTCTGTAGTGCCTTGCGGTCAGAGGCAGAGCAGTTGCCATACCAGGCAGTGATTTAACCCGTCAGGATGCTCTCGATGGTGCAGCTATAAAACCTTTTGAAGATCTGAGGACCCATGTCAAATCTTCTCAGTCTCCTGAGGGGGAATAGGTTTTGTTGAGCCCTCTTCACGACTGTCTTGGTGTGCTTGGACCATGTTAGGTTGTTAATGATGGTGTTGGAGTCGTGCCTGGCCATGCAGTCATGAGTGAACAGGGAGTACAGGAGGGGACTAAGCACGCATCTGGGTCCCCATGTTGAGGATCAGCGTGGCGGATGTGTTGTTACCTACCCTTACCACCTGGGGGCAGCCCATCAGGAAGTCTAGGATCCAGTTGCAGAGGAAGGTGTATAGTTCCAGGGTTCTTAGCTGAGTGAAGTGCTTTGAGGGTACTATGGGGTTGAACGCTGAGCTGTAGTCAATGAATAGCATTTTCACATAGGTGTTCCTTTTGTCCAGGTGTGAAAGGGCAGTGTGGAGTGCAATAGCATTTTGCATCACCTGTGGATCTGTTGGTGCAGTGTGCAAATTGGAGTAGGTCTAGGGTTTCTGGGATAACGGTGTTGATGTTTTTTCAATTTTTATTTCACCTTTATTTAACCAGGTAGGCCAGTTGAGAACAAGTTCACATTTACAACTGCAACCTGGCCAAGATAAAGGAAAGCAGTGCAACACAAAAACAACAACACAGAGTTACACATGGGATAAACAAAAGTACAGTCAATAACACAATAGAAAAATCTATATACAGTGAGTGCAAATGGAGTAAGGAGGTAAGCAATAAATAGGCCAATAACAGCGAGGTAATTACAATTTAGAAAATTAACACCAGAGTGATAGATATGCAAGTAGAAATACTGGTGTGCAAAAGAGCAAAAAAAGTCAATAAAAACATATGGGGATGAGGTAGATAGTTGGATGGGCTATCTACAGATGGGCTGTGTACAGCTGCAGTGATCGGTAAGCTGCTCAGGGAGCTGATGCTTAAAGTTAGTGAGGGAGATATAACTCTACAACTTTAGTGATTTTTGCAATTCGTTCCAGTCATTGGCAGCAGAGAACTGGAAGGAAAGGCGGCCAAAGTGGTGTTGGCTTTGGGGATGACCAGTGAGGTATACCTGCTGGACCACGTGCTATGTGAGACATGAACAGCCTTTCAAAGCATTTTATGGCTACAGACGTGAGTGCTACAGGTCGGTAGTCATTTAGGCAGGTTACCTTAGTGTTCTTCGGCACAGGGACTATGGTGGTCTGCTTTGAAACATGTTGGTATTACAGACACAGACAGGGAGAGTTTGAAAATGTCAGTGCCACATCCGACGAGCGTCGGAGCCGGTGTTGTACGATTTGATCTTCGTCCTGTATTGATGCTTTGCCTGTTTGATGGTTCGTCGGAGGGCATAGCGGGATTTCTTATAAGCTTCCGGGTTAGAGTCCCGCTCCTTGAAAGCAGCAGCTCTACCCTTTAGCTCAGTGCGAATGTTGCCTGTAATCCATGGCTTCTGGTTGGGGTACGTACGTACAGTCACTGTGGGGACAACGTCCTCGATGCACTCATTGATGAAGCCAGTAACTGATGTGGTGTACTCCTTAATGCCATTGGAAGAATCCCAGAACATATTCCAGTCTGTGCTAGCAAAACAGTCCTGTAGTTTAGCATCTGCTTCATCTGACCAGTTATTTTATAGACCAAGTCAGGTGTTTCATGCTTACATTTTTTCTTTTAAACAGGAATCAGGAGAATAGAATTATGGTCAAATTTGCCAAATGGAGGGCGAGGGAGAGCTTTGTAGCTTTGAGCTTTGTACGCGTCTCTGTGGGTGGAGTAAAGGTGGTCTAGAATTTATTTCCCTCTGGTTGCACATTTTACATGCTTATAGAAATTAGGGAAAATTGATTTAAGTTTCCCTGCATTAAAGTCACCGGCCACTAGGAGAGCCACTGGATGAGAGTTTTCCTTTTTGCTTATGGCCGTATACAGCTCATTGAGTGCGGTTTTAGTGCCAGCAACGGTCTGTGGTGGTATGTGGACAGCTACGAATACAGATGAAAACTCTCTATGTAGATAGTGTGGTCTACAGCTTATCATGAGATACTTTACCTCAGGCAAGGAAAACCTCGAGACTTCCTTAAACACCAGCTGTTGTTTACATAAATGCATAGGCCCCGCCCCGTGTCTTACCAGAGGCTGCTGTTCTGTCCTGCCGATAGAGTGTATAACCCGCCAACTCTATGATCTTAATGTCGTCATTCAGCCACGACTCGGTGAAACATAAGATATTACAGTTTTTAATATCCCATTGGTAGGATAAACGTGCTTTCAGTTTCGTACCTATTATTTTCCAGTGATTGAACGTTAGCTAGCAGGACGGAAGGCATGGGCATATTAGCCACTCGTTGCCTGATGCTCACACGGCACCCTGATCTCTTTCAGCGAAGTCTCTGTTTCCTTCTCCAGCGAATAATGGGGATCTGGGCCTGGTCGGGTGTCTGTATTATATCCCTCCCATCAGACTCATTGAAGAAGGGCTCTTCGTCCAGTTTGAGGTGAGCAGTCGCTCAAAATAAATAAATTGCATGGTTGGTTAAGATCCGGCGCCATCACTGCTGCCGTGTGTCCCGTTGGTAGGATAAACACACACTGTGCATGTGTATTTGTGTGTGTGTGTGTGTGTGTCTGTCTGTCTTCAGCCCCAGCAAAAGCAGAGAGGATGAGTGACACTGTATGAAATTAGGGTTAGAATCCACATCTGACCTAATGTTGGCATCCTGACTACCTTCCACTGTCTGGCTCTAACACACACACACATGCACAAACATTGGAACACACCACAAGCACAGGACCATGGCCTTATGCCCAAGTTATGCACTGAGGGAGAGCGAGAGAGAAAGAGGGAAAGAACGAGAGAGAGAGAGAGAGGGGGAGAGATAGAGCGAGAGAGAGAGATAGGGAGAGATAGAGAGAGACACCTGTAAGGGAGAGAGAGAAGGAGACAGACAGACAGACAGACAGACAGACAGACAGACAGACAGACAGACAGACAGACAGACAGACAGACAGACAGACAGAAACACTGAATAACAAAACTGCTGTGCAGGGCAGCACTCTGTAACCTGGCAATTTCCCCTTCATGAACACCTAATCAAATTACTGAGGTGTAAGTGCATACTGCATCGCTCTACAAGGTGACACTGGCACACAGGATTATGGACCTTTCAAAAACCTGTTTTGCCTCCCATTTTCTCAGATCTCTCTCTCTCTCTCTCTCTCTCTCTCTCTCTCTCTCTCTCTCTCTCTCTCTCTCTCTCTCTCTCTCTCTCTCTCTCTCTCTCAGCCTGAGCACCGACAACGATGAGACAGTCTATAGGGAGGAGGTCAGAGACCTGGTGGTGTGGTACCAGGATAACAACCTCTTCCTCGGCGTGATCAAGACAAAGGGAGATAATAGTGGACTACAGAAAAAGGAGGACTGAGCTCGCCCCAATTCTCATCGACGGGGCAGTAGTGGAGCAGGTTGAAAGCTTCAAGTTTCTTGGTGTCCACATCACCAACAACCTATCATGGTCCAAACACACCAAGACAGTCATCAAGAGGGCACGACAAAGCCTATTCCCCCTCAGGAGACTTGTCATCGGTCCTCAGATCCTCAAAAGTTTCTACAGCTGCACTATCAAGAGCATCTTGAAAGGTTGCTTCACTACCTCAATTACTTTGACTAACCGGTGACCCCACACATTGACTTTGTACCAGTACCCCCTGCATATAGCCTCGTTACTGTTATTTTATTGTTGCTCCTTAATTATTTGTTATTTTTCTTATTTTGTTTATTTTTTTAATTATTTTATGATTATTTTTGTTACTTCCATTTTCTTAAAACTGCATTGTTGGTTAAGGGCTTGTAAGTAAGCATTTCACTGTAAGGTCTGTTGTATATGGCGCATGTGACAAATAACATTTGATTTGATTTGATCTTAATCTGACCAGTTTTTTACATCAGAAAAATAATCCTGTAGCAATTGATTATTGTTTGGATTATAATTAATGGAGATTTTTGTAGGGTTTGATACATTTTTCGTTAGTGGAAATCAAGTCTGGCATTTTAAAGTGGAAATTACAAACTTTAGAAGCCTCAAATACACTACAAAGTTGCATTTCCTGCTGTGCAGGACATTTCCTGCAACAACAGGTTGATAAAATACACTAGTCTAACACAATGGCTACCAAGGTCCAAGGACATGTCTTTACAGCCTGCCTGGCTCGATATAAACAGCACTTTGCTTGTCTCTATGAATGGATAATCAGTGAAATAGGAGTCGTGAAAGTAGGCCCTGAACAAAGGAATTGGCTAACACTGTTAGAATCCTTAAGACAGGGACACACACACGTAGGAATGCATGTACGCATATACATGCGCAAAGGCGCACATAAATGCAGGCACACACACAAACACACACAAAGCGATATCTGACACCGAGCGGTTTCCCTGTGGCAGCAAAAAGACGCCCTCTCTACTCCTTTCATCCCTTTAGTTTCAGGTAGCCAATCAAAAGCCGTACCCCTGAGGCCAAGCATTGAGTTGGCATCGCTCTAAAATCCCTCAACTTTTGACCTTTTCGCTCTGTATGTTCTTCCCCTCATCATTCCTGCCAACGCTGTTAATCCTTAATAAGAAATGAAAAACAAATGTTCTGGATAAAAACACGGGGCCAAACTGCTGAATACAGAGAAGTCTCTAAATGAATCTCATCCCATGGAACGTGCTTCATTCATTGGAACGGTGGGTCATTCTTAAAGAATTATTATTTTTTAGATTATAGGCTCTATTCAATCCGTTTTAGCTGACATCTGCATATCGGTTGTTTTGGCAGTGGAGGAGGTGGAACCACGTTAGAGCTATAGAGTTATATCCATGCAGGTTAGAGATTTTTGTCACAAATGTGACTAATTTCCGGAAACTAGGCATATGTCTCGCGTCACTATTTCACAGTAGCACCATTTGGAAGTAAACTTATTTTTTTAATCAAAATGCATTTTTGGGCAGAAATGCCCTTTGGAACATGTGAACTTTAATGTGCCTTAATAACAAACTTGTATGCCATCTGTAAATACGAATAAAATTGTTAAATTAAGAGCCAAGTTGGTTGGAAAAAGTCAGCGACCTTCTGCGAGCCATGATTGGCTGAGATAATGAGTGGGCACGACATGCCGAGAGATGAGTTTGGATTGGTCTGGCATGTAGCATGCTTCTGTCTATAATATGAGCTGGTCAGTATGTGTAGGTAGTCCTTTATAACACAGCTTTTTTGACAGACATCACGTAGTAGAACTGCATAAGTGGTGATCTCCACTTTCTGGAGGACCGAGCTTTAAAATCAGTGGAATTCGAGTATGATAGCTAAAGAGATGGAGAAAATTCTGGCATTTGATTGCAAATATGCAGACAGCATCGAAATGAGAATTTGTATAAAACACAGGGCGGCAGGGTAGCCTAGTGGTTAGAGCGTAGGACTAGTAACCGAAAGGTTGCAAGTTCAAATCCCTGAGCTGACAAGGTACAAATCTGTCGTTCTGCCCCTGAACAGGCAGTCAACCCACTGTTCCTAGGCCGTCATTGAAAATAAGAATTTGTTCTTAACTTCTTGCGTCGAGCCATCCCGGATCCGGTATCGTGACTACAGCCTCAAACTCATTACCATAACGCAATGTTAACTATTCATGAAAATCTGAAATGAAATTAATCTATTTGCTCTCAAGCTTAGCCTTTTGTTAACAACACTGTCATCTCAGATTTTCAAAATATGCTTCTCAACCATTGCAAAACAAGCATTTGTGTAACAGTATTGATGGCTAACGTAGCATTTAGCGTAGCATTTAGCGTTAGCATTCAGCAGGCAACATTTACACAAAAAATAGAAAAGCATTCAAATAAAATAATTTACCTTTGAAGAACTTCAGATGTTTTCAATGAGGAGACTCTCAGATAGCAAATGTTCAGTTTTTCCTGAAAGATTATTTGTTTAGGACAAATCTCTCCGTTTTCTGCGTCACGTTTAGTTACGAAAAAAAACCTGTTTCCAGGATTGTGTAAATCTATCCGCAAGCTCATTAGCATAACACAACGTTAACTATTCATGAAAATCACAAATGAAATGAAATTAATCTATTTGCTCTCAAGCTTAGCCTTTTGTTAACAACACTGTCATCTCAGATTTTCAAAATATGCTTCTTAACCATTGTAAAACAAGCATTTGTGTAACAGTATTGATGGCTAATGTACCATTTAGCGTTAGCATTCAGCATGCAACATTTTCCACAAAAACCATAAAAGCATTCAAATAAAATAATTTACCTTTGAAGAACTTCAGGTGTTTTCAATGAGGAGACTCTGTTAGATAGCAAATGTTCCGTTTTTACAAAAAAATATTATTTGTGTCGACTAATCGCTCCGTTTTGTTCATCATGTTTGGATAGGGAAAAAAAAAAAAAAAAGTCATTAAAACGCTAACTTTTTTCCAAATTAACTCCATAATATCGACAGAAACATGGCAAACGATGTTTAGAATCAATCCTCAAGGTGTTTTTCACCTACCTATCTATCGACGATAAAATCCATCGTGGCAGTTTACTTTCAATTATGGTCAATCTTCCAATGATATGTCTACAAACACGTCACAATGCTGCAGATACCTCGGGGAATAGACAGAGAGTGCAGGCTCATTCCTGGCGCATTCACAGCCATATATGGAGACATTGGAACACAGCGCCTTCAGAATCTGGGGCATTTCCTGTATGAAACTTCATCTTGGTTTCGCCTGTTGCATTAGTTCTGGGGCACGCACAGATAATATCTTTGCAGTTTTGGAGACGTCAGAGTTGTGTCTTTCCAAGGCTGTCAATTCCATGCATATTCGAGCATCCTTTCGTGAAAAAATATTGCGCTTAAAACGGGCACGTCTTTTTATCCAATAATGACACAGCGCCCCCATAGGTTCAAGAGGTTAACTGACTTGCCTAGTAAAATAAAGGTAAAATAAAAAATAAAAAACCTGTCTCCGGATTACATCTTCAAACTAAGGGGAACCATGGCATCCATGACAGAGAGGTATAAGCGTCCATCCATGTATTAGGAAGTGATTCTATCTGCCTACATTTTCAGATATAACACATTTTTAATTTAGTCAGAAAGTCATTTTCATTTCATGTTAAGTTGTATTGTTAGCTAGCTAACTAACGTTAGCTGGCTGGCTTGATAGCTAACATCACGTGTATGACCTGTGTAGAAATATTCGTATCTCAGAGCCATTTGCATTGCTAGTTATTGACTTATGTTAGCTAGCTAACATTGTACCTGGTTGGTTAGCTACCTGCAGATTCATGCAGGGTAGTAACGTTATGAGTTGGGATTATGGTTCATTGTTTAGTTAGCTAGCTACATGTCTAAACAAAAGACTCCACTCTGCAAGTAACTATTTCAATAGAATGTTTATGGCAACAATTTAATTACAACTGATGATAGACATAGCTGGTAAAGAGCGCAGAATAACTCATGAATTTACGTAAGGATATGGCTGGTGTCAGTAAACATTGGCAAAAAAGTGTAATTAAATTGTTGCCAGCAGCACAGTTGCAGTCACCAACACTCCGGATAACATAAAAACACCCTAACCATTTATGCTAGGGCGAGGAAAATGGTCTATATTGAAGTAGCTAGCAAGCTAGCCAACGTTAGCCAGTTACGTTGGGTGTTTGACTGCTGTTAGGTCAGAACGCTCGGGATCAACCATACTTTTCGGCCAGAGCCTCCAGTGTGGGCTCTGAATGCTCCCAGAGAAAAACGCTCTTCATTTACGAACAGCCTATCTGACAACACTCTGTGTATTAAGAACGTTAAGAGCACACTCTGGCACTCCAGATTAAATTACGAAAACACCTGTAGTATAATCCAGCCTTTAGTCTTGAAATCTTTTGTTGTTTCACATGTGAATCCTTAAAGAGATGGGTGGGGCTAAAGCTTAAAAGTGTGTGAAGGGTGCTGAATGGGTGTCCACAAAGAAGGGCTCTCCAGTAGTAGTACTAAAACATTCAAGGGTTATTTTCTCAAAAGTGAGGATACAAGTTTATACACTTTCAAAGCAGAATTACTTTCCCATTGTTCCTCAACTGTAGTGTATGATAATATACTCTACCTCCATCCAATGTAAAAAAAAAACACAATTTCAAATTTTGATACATAAAACCGAATTGAGCCAGTCGGTCACAAAACTTATTCTGGAGGCAGCTCTGCAGAGTGGTCACAAGCTGGCACAGTCACAAAGCCTTAGGCGGATGAATGGCATGACAATAAACCTCAGGATCTTGTCACGGTATCTCTGTGCATTCAAATTGCCAATGATAAAATGCAACTGTGTTTGTTGTCCGTAGCTTATGCGTGCTCATACCATAATCCTACTGCCACCATGGGCACTCTGTTCAGAGCGTTGACATCAGCAAACCGCTCACCGATTGGACACTCTGCCAAATTCTCTAATACTACGTTGGAGGCGGCTTAAGGTCGATAAATTAATATTAAATGATCTGGAAACAGCTCTGGTGGACACTCCTGCAGAAAAACTTGAGATATCTGTGGCATTGTGTTGTGTGACAAAACTGCACATTTTAGAGTGGCCTTGTATTGTCCCCAGCACAAGGTGCACCTGTGCAATGATCATGCTGTTTATTCAACTTTTTGATATACCACACCTGTCAGGTGGATGGATTATCTTGGCAAAGGATAAATTCTCATTAACAGGGATGTAAAAAAAAATCCACTGTATATACAATATATACACTGAATGTACAAAACATTAGGAACACCTTCCTAATATTGAGTTGCACCACCTTTTGCCCTCAGAACAGCCTCAAATCGTTGGGGCATGGACTCTACAAGGTGTCAAAAGCGTTCCACAGGGATGCTGGCCGATGTTGATTCCAATGCTTCCCACATTTGTGTCAAGTTAGCTGGATGTCCTTTGGATGGTGGGCCATTCTTGATACACATGGGAAACTGTTCGGTGTGAAAGACCCAGCAGCGCTGCAGTAGCTTGGCACCTACTGACACCTACTACCATACCCCATTCAATATTTTTCCTTGCCTTCTCACCCTCTGAATGGCACACGTACACAATCAATGTCTTAATTGTCTCAAGGCTTAAAAGTCCTTCTGTAACCTGTGTAATCCCCTTCATCTACACTCATATAAATGGATTTAACAGGTGACATCAATATGGGATTATATTTTTCAACTGGTTTCACCTGGACAGTCTAGACCATGGAAAGAGAAGGTGTTCCTAATGTTTTGTACAATCAGTGTACATGCTGTGCCTGTGAGAACACAAGCCTTTGGCAGTTATTATATTTTCATTGACATTACATAACATAGGTATCTATGTAACTTGCCAGCGTTGACATCACTGCTGTGAGTTAACGAGCTCGTCAGTTGCCAGGGTGATCCTGAAAATGACATGAAGACCAACCTGGCAGACTCAGGTTCTGTGTATAGAGGAAAAGAGGCCGTTCACTCCCGGAGAGGAGGTGAACAGAATTATCTGAAGGACAATAAAACGTTGCCCATCAGTGACTACGCTACACCACCATCACATACAGACAGACAGACAGACAGACAGACAGACAGACAGACAGACAGACAGACAGACAGACAGACAGACAGACAGACAGACAGGTTAGAGTTAGCATTAGCAAAGCATGTGTTTTAGAGTGTGTTTGAATGGTTAGAGTTAGAATTAAATCTAATCAAATTGTATTGGTCACATACACATGTTTAGCGGATGTTATTGAGAGGGTAGCGAAAGGCGTGTGCTTCTAGTTCTAGTTCTGACAGTGCACCAATATCTAACAAGTACTATATAACAATTCCACAACAAATAACTAATACACACAAATCTAAGTATGGAATGGAATAAGAATATATAAATATAAATATATGGATGAGCTATGTCAGAGCGGCATAGGCTAAGATGCAATAGATAGTATAGAATACAGTATCTACATATGAGAGTAATGCAAGATATTTAAACATTATTAAAGGGGCATTATTAAAGTGACCAGTGATCCATTTATTAAAGTGGCCAATGATTTCAAGTCTGCATGCAGGCAGCATCCTCTCTGTGATAGTGATGGCTGTTTAACAGTCTGATGGCCTTGAGGTAGAAGCTGTTTTTCAGTCTCTCGGTCCCAGCTTTGATGCACCTGTACTGACCTCGCCTTCTGGATAGTAGCGGGGTGAACAGGCAGTGGCTTGGGTGGTTGTTGTCCTTGATGATCTTTTTCGCCTTCCTGTGATATTGGGTGCTGTAGGTGTCCCGGAGAGCAGGTAGTTTGCCTCTGTTGATGCATTGTGCAGACCACACCACCCTCTGGAGAGCCCTGCGGTTGTGGGTGGTGCAGTTGCCGTACCAGGTGGTGAGCCCGACAGGATCCTCTCAATTGTTCATCTGTAAAAGTTTGTGAGGGTTTTAGGTGACAAGCTACATTTCTTCAGCCTCCTGCGGTTGAAGAGGCACTGTTCTTCTTCACCATGCTGTCTGTGTGGGTGGACCATTTCAGTTTGTCAGTGATATGTATACCGAGGAACTTAAAAAACGTTCCACCTTCTCCACTGCTGTCCCATCGATGTGGATAGGGGGGTGCACCCTCTGCTGTTTCCTGAAGTCCATGATCATCTCCTTTGTTTTGTTGATGTTGAGTGAGAGGTTATGTTCCTGACACAACACTCCAAGAGCCCTCACCTCCTCCCTATAGGCTGTCTCGTCGTTGTTGGTAATCAAGCCTATAACAGTACTGTTTTGTTTTGTCTCTAAACTTGATGATTGAGTTGGGTGCGTGCATGGCCACGCAGTTCATGGGTGAACAGGGAGTACAGGAGGGGACTCTGCACGCACCTTTATGGGGCCCCGGTGATGAGGATCAGCAAAGTGGAGATGTTGTTTCCTACCTTCACCACCTGAGGGTGGCCCGTCAGGAAGTCCAGGACCCAATTGCACAGGGCGGGATTGAGACTCAGGGCCTCAAGCTTAATGATGAGTTTGGAGGGTACTATGGTGTTGAATGCTGAGCTATTGTCATTGAACAGCATTCTTACATAGATATTCCTCTTGTCCAGATGGGATAAGGCAGTATGCAGTCTTACTCATGTCTGCAACAGAGAAGGAGAGCCCACACTCCTTGGTAGCGAACCGTGTTGGTGGCTCCGACTCCCTCTTCTCCGGTGGCGTTGTTTTGGGTCAGCCTCTGGAATCAGTTCAAATGCCCTGGGTGGTGCGGTACAAAGAATCCGCTTCGGGAAAGTCGTATATTCCTGGTTGTAGTGCTGGTAAGTTGGGGTGGCTCTGATATCTAATAGTTCTTCCTGGCTGTATGTGATAAAACGTAAGATTTTCTGGGCTAACAATGTAAGAAATAATACATAAAAAAAACGAAATACAGCAAAGTTCCCTAAGGACTAGAAGTGAGGCAGCCCTCTCTGTCGGCGCCATTTTCCACCTCGTGTGTGTTTTAGTATGTGTTAACTGCCTAGAGTTAGCATTAAGCATAGTCCCAGCAGGTTTAATTGAAATAATTTATCAGAGAGGATGGCCAAGGTGCCAAAGTTATTCAAATGAATCATACATCACTGGAAGCAAACACGATGTTAGAGCATTCTAGCATATGCTCTGGGCCATGGCTCCCTACCAAAATAACACACAGGGGATTTGGAGGTACACACAGGAACGTGAACTGGGTTGCTATCAGCTCACTATACCCCCCAGAGTCACTTGGTGTGAGTACGCACTTTGCTCCTTTCTCTACTCCGATGTCCTTTCCTCTCTTCTAT
The DNA here is from genome assembly GCF_023373465.1 of Oncorhynchus keta. Classification (NCBI taxonomy): domain Eukaryota; kingdom Metazoa; phylum Chordata; class Actinopteri; order Salmoniformes; family Salmonidae; genus Oncorhynchus; species Oncorhynchus keta. Next base: position 34,485,555 of record NC_068438.1, on the reverse strand, counting down.
CCCCCTTATCCTTCTCTTTTTCCCTTCTCATCTCTTCACCCTCCTCCACTTTCCTCCACTCTCCTCCTTCCCATCTCTCCACTCCTCCACTTTCCTCCACTATCCTCCCCTCCCCTCCTCGCCACTCCTCCTCTCTGGTGTCCTATACTTCCCCTTGCTTCGTCCTCTTCATCTTCTCTCTGCTGTCCCCTTTCATTCCCTCTCCATGCTTTTTTCCCCCTGATCTCTCCTTTCCTTTCTCATCTTCTCTTGTCTATTCATAATTATCCCCATTCCCTCTCCTCTCCTCTCCCTTCTACCCACTCTATGGGTGCATGGGTACAGAGGGATCATCTCTTTGAAATGGGAGCCAATTGTCTGGGAGAGACGCTCCTTCAGTTTTATACCATGCCATCAGGGAGGTTTAGCTGTGACAAAGCTCGCTGTTGAATAAAGATGACTGTTGAGGGAGAGTATGTGTGTGTGTGTGTTTCTGTGTTTGTGTGCATATGTGTGTTTGTGTGTGTACCGTGGCTGGTGTAATGTGCACTAATGATTGCCGTTCTTTTTAAAGGCTCATGGAAATGTTGGGTCCACCTCAAAGCCTAGACTATATAACCGCCAACCACCCACCCTGACACGCACGCACGCACGCACGCACACACACACACACACACACACACACACACACACACACACCTCCCCTGTGGCTGAACCTCACAGGTTACATTCTCATGCGATGACCACTGTCGCGCTGCAATGGCCAGTTTCCTAATGGGTAAGCCTGGGTAGTATGGAGAGTTTGCAACAGACATAACCCCTCTTTCAGTAATGAGAAAATCCACCAAACAAATTATTTTCACACAAAGCAAGCTCTTAACTACAATAAATGGAATCTCTGGCATAAAAAGAGTTGAGCATTTTGAGCCTCTGTTCAACTTGTTGACTAAGCATCCGCTCCACCCACGGAAAGGAGAAGGAGAGCCATCCAGTCCAGTCATCCCCTTCAAAACAGCCAGTGAGTCAGTTGGTCAAGCTCCCCAGCAGCCGGCACACATCCCAACTTAGCTCAGCTCCGGGTGCTAACACAGAGACTGCTGGGTTCTTACTTGGGCCTCATTGGGCCCCAGCCGCATTCACCTCTATCAGCCCAAATACGTGGAGGTGAGAGAGGAGGGTGGATGAGGGGGTGGATGAGAGGGTGGATGAGGGAGTGGATGAAGGGTTGGAGGGATGAGGGGCTATGTGTTGGGTTACGCTTCACATCGTCTGAAACCAGACTCAGCCCTCCATATTTATCATGAAATGAAAATGAGGCTGACATTTCAAAGTCACCTTGCACCCCTCACAGGCTTAGTTTGTGGCCCTTGGCACGCAAGTATAGTGTGTGTGTCCCTTGGCACGCAAGTATAGTGTGTGTGTGTCCCTTGGCACGCAAGTATAGTGTGTGTGTCCCTTGGCACGTGAGTATAGTGTGCATGTAAGCTGTTTGCTGACAGCACGGAAAACGGAGGGGAGTGCTAGTAGAGGCGACAGAGCGTTGATGCCACACACCCATGGCTTGTTCCGTGTGTGTGTAGCTCTTAGCATGATGGCCACCGACAATACCCTCTCTGAATTCCCTTCCTCCCTCATCAGTTGTATTAGAAGTCACAAGACAACTTCCCCAACCCCTCGAGAGCCCCTCTTCAACGGCCTCATAGAATGACAGTGTGAATGGCAGTATGATAGAAGGTGACCTCCAAGGGAAGCAGTTCCAAACACACACACAAACTCAGCTACCGTAGGAGGTAGAGGTGACAGTTGATATACCATCAGGTAGGGATAGCTGGTGCTAGGCCCGACAGCAAATCACAACAAATAACAATACTTGTTTTGATATGATTCAAAAACGGCCAAAGGCAAATCTTTTAAAGGCTTTTATGGCCAAATTCTCAGACCTCAACCTACCTAAATATTAAAAAAGAACATCCTGTCACGACTTCCGCCAAGGTCGGTCTCTCTCCTTGTTCGGGCGGCGTTCAGTAGTCGACGTCACCGGTCTTCTAGCCTTTGCCTCTCCACCTTTCATTTTCCATTTGTTTTGTCTTGTTTTCCTGCACACCTGGTTCACATTCCCTCATCAGACGAAATGTATATTAACCTCTGTTTCCCCCATGTCTGTGTGTGGAATTGTTCTTTGTGTAGGATGTTACGCTACAGGCTGGCTTGTGCTAGGTTTGTTTCAAACCTAGGTTTGTTTGTTTTGTTTAATTCGGTTCATGTTACCGTCGTTGTGCTTTGTGCTGCCTCAACGGTACCTTTGGGACAGGGTGTATATTAAAATTCTCCTTTTATCACCCATCTCTGCTCTCCTGCGCCTGACTTCCTGGGAACCAGTCATTCAACACGTTACACATCCTTCTCATTCAATCTATGATTAACATTTAAGATTCATTCTGACTAACTTTCAGATGATGTCATAACGAATTATCCCATTACAGCCACTAATGCCATAACAGTCACTAGTCCCATTACAGTCACTAGTCCCATTACAGTCACTAGTCCCATTACAGAAAATAGTACAATTACAGCCACAAGTCACATTACAACCACAAGTCCCATTACAGCACAAGTCCCATTACACCCACTAGTCCCATTGCAGTCACTAGTCCAATTACAACCACTAGTCCCATAACTGTCACTAATCCCATAACAGTCACTAGTCCAATTACAGTCAGTATTCCCATTACAGCCACTAGTCCCATTGCAGTCACTAGTCCCATAACTGTCACTAATCCCATCACATTCGCTTGTCCCATTACAATCACTGGTCCCATTACAGCCACTAGTCCCATCACAATCACTTGTCCCATTACAGCCACTAGTCCCATTACAGTTACTCTATAATATTCTATAATGCTCTCTAATACTCTCTTATTGTCTCATTTCCCTCTTTCACATAATTCTGGAATGGGAAGGATAGGGGGCGTGCAGTCGTCTTCATGGCCTTGTCACGCCTACCTTCTCTGACTCTCTGTAGTGAGCTCTGGAGAGGTTCCATTGGGTACACTTCATGAATATAATCATGTAAATGGGGTCTGGAGTGGAGCAGCCAGAAGTCTTAGTGGCCCCGGCGTCTCTCCCTGGTTTGGCGAGGAGGAGGAGGCTTTTGGCGGAGCAGAGCCGCACACGCCTGTGAAGTGACGGAGCCTGCACTCTTTCAGATAAGTAAATGTCATGGGAATCCTCCAAATCACGTTACATTAGTGAAGAGCGCAGCAGAGTAAGAGAGAGAGAAGAGAGTGAGAGAGCGGGAGAGAGAGAGAGAGAGAGAGAGAGAGAGAGAGAGAGAGAGAGAGAGAGAGAGAGAGAGAGAGAGAGACAGAGACAGAGACAGAGTGAGAGAGAGAGAGAGAGAGAGAGAGAGAGAGAGAGAGACAGAGACAGAGTGAGAGAGAGAGAGAGAAACAGAGAGAGAGAGAGAGAGAAACAGAGAGAGAGAGAGAAACAGAGAGAGAGAGAGAGAAACAGAGAGAGAGAGAGAGAAACAGAGAGAGAGAGAGAGAGAAACAGAGAGAGAGAGAGAGAGAGAGAGAGAGAGAGAGAGAGAGAGAGAGAGAGAGAGAGAGAGAGAGAGAGAGAGAGAGAGAGAGAGAGAGAGAGAGCTACACCAGCAATGGCTCTGTTTCTGTTTCTGTCTCATCACACTCTCACTCTCCATACACAAGAAGACACTTATATGATCAGTCAAAACACACGCACACAGTCTTGTATAACTAACCTTGCGGGGGGACACAATTCAAACCCATTCAAAATCCTATTTTCCCTAACTCCTAACCCTAACCTGAAAACCTAACCTTTGCTCCTAACCCTAAAACTAAACCTAGCTACTAACCCTAACCCTAAGCCCCCTAGAAATAGCATTTGATCTTGTGGGGACTTGTAGTTAAACACGTCCACACACACACACACACACACGTCCACACACACACACACACACGTCCACACACACACGTCCCACACACACACACACACACGTCCACACACACACACACACACACACACACACACACACACACACACACACACACACACACACACACACACACACACACACACACACACACACACACACACACACACACACACACACACACACACACACACACACACACACACACAGCAGGTAGAGCACAGCACAATGGAGAGCTACACTTAATAACATACAAGTCATACATCAGTGAGAGTGTAGCACTGAAAGGATCCATTATCAGAGAAGAGATCCTATAGAGACATACTGACACAATGTCAAACACACACACACAATATAGATAAAAAAATATCCCCACACACAACATACACATCCACTGGGGATTCATTAGGAGACACAGCGAGCTGAAAGCTGAAAGCTGAAAGCCTGCTTTGAGTGACTTCTTGGTGATACAGCACTTGAACCTGCTGTCTGAATCTTTCTGTCACTCTCTCCCGATGAAGCTATTTTTTTTCTCTCTCTCTGTCTACAGTTCTGTCTTTTTACCAAGACAAACTATTGTATTTCTCTGAATCGCACTCAGATATTCTCACACACACACACACACACACACACACACACACACACACACACACACACACACACACACACACACACACACACACACACACACACACACACACACACACACAATCCACTTATGAAAAAGTGGCCTATTTTCTGAACTCAAACCCGCAATAAAGATGACCAAGGAGAGAGTTTGTCGGTGGGTAATTTTGTGTAGGCATGTATGCTGCTGTACGTGACAGGGTGGTCATCGTTACTCTACAACCATGAAAAATACTCAAAAGCTCTTTTAATGAGACCTGTAGTGCATTCAGAGAACCTGTGCCTAAGCATACTCAGGAAAAGAGTAGTAGTGCACTCAGAAACCAGTCAGAAAATAGTAGTAGTGCACTCAGAAACCAATCAGAAAATAGTAGTAGTGCACTCAGAAACCAATGAGAAAGGAGTAGTAGTGCACTCAGAAACCAATCAGAAAAGAGTAGTAGTGCACTCCGAAACCAATCAGAAAAGAGTAGTAGTGCACTCAGAAACCAGTCAGAAAATAGTAGTAGTGCACTCAGAAACCAATCAGAAAAGAGTAGTAGTGCACTCAGAAACCAATCAGAAAAGAGTAGTAGTGCACTCAGAAACCAGTCAGAAAATAGTAGTGGTGCACTCAGAAACCAGTCAGAAAATAGTAGTAGTGCACTCAGAAACCAGTCAGAAAATAGTAGTAGTGCACTCAGAAACCAATCAGAAAATAGTAGTAGTGCACTCAGAAACCAATGAGAAAGGAGTAGTAGTGCACTCAGAAACCAGTCAGAAAAGAGTAGTTGTGCACTCAGAAACCAGTCAGAAAATAGTAGTAGTGCACCCAGAAACCAATGAGAAAGGAGTAGTAGTGCACTCAGAAACCAATCAGAAAAGAGTAGTAGTGCACTCAGAAACCAGTCAGAAAATAGTAGTAGTGCACTCAGAAACCAATCAGAAAAGAGTAGTAGTGCACTCAGAAACCTATCAGAAAATAGTAGTGGTGCACTCAGACACCAATCAGAAAATATCAGTCTCTCTCTCTCTCTACTATTTTGTTTCTGGTGTCCTTTGACAGCTATTTGGTCTTGGCCATAGTGGAGTTTGGAGTGTGACTGTTTGAGGTTGTGGACAGGTGTCTTTTATAGTGATAACAAGTTCAAACAGGTGCCATTAATACAGGTAACGAGTGGAGGACAGAGGAGCCTCTTAAAGAAGAAGTTACAGGTCTGTGAGAGACAGAAATTTTGCTTGTTTGTAGGTGACCAAATACTTATTTTCCACCATAATTTGCAAATAAATTCATAAAAAATCCTACAATGTGATTTTCTGGATTATTTTTTCTCATTTTGTCTGTCATAGTGGAAGTGTACCTATGATGAAAATGACAGGCCTCTCTCATCTTTTTAAGTGGGAGAACTTGCACAATTGGTGGCTGACTAAATACTTTTTTTGCCCCACTGTATGTATATATATATATATATATCTCCCTCCCTCTATTTTCTCCAACCAACTGGCATAAAACTAACCTCCAGACAGTGATCTGAACACATTGGGCTCTGGGTTGGACTATGTTCATGTCATGAAGTTCTAAGGTCACACATAGAGGATAGGAGAGGATCCAGGGGGTCACATACAACAATCTAGCAGCAGAAGCACCATACAGAGACACTGTTAAGCAGCTAATCACTCCCACTGGACAGAAACATGTGGTGGAGGGAGGAAAGACACAGGGAGGCATGGAAGGGAGAGAGAGAGGGAGAGAACGAGGGGAGGTACAGAGAGGGAGGAAAGGAGAGGAACAGAGAGGGTGTGAGGTAGAGAGGGGGCAGTGGAACAGAGGGAGGGAGGTAGAGGAGGGGAGGGAGGTGTAATAGAGAGAGAATGTGATTATCGGTGCAGACTGATAATAAACTGAGGCATTATATCCGGAACCCAGATAATTACTTTTTAATGGAATCAATTCTATCTGAACTTTTACCAAACCAAAATAGTTTGAATATCTCTACCAATTAAATATTCAGACATCAGGTGGCAAAAGGTATTAATAGACAGATTTTAGGCAATATATCCGTAACCCTGATAAATACTTTTTAATGGAATCAATTCTAACTGAACTTTTTCCAAACCAAAATAGTTTGAATATCTCTACCAATTAAATATTCAGACATCAGGTGGCAAAAGGTATTAATAGACAGATTTTCTGGTCGATGGTTATCGTAAAAGAGGGGCAGAGTTAGATGGAGGGAGCTGTAAACGGTATTTAGGGGGAAGGTTTTACAGTGCATGGGTGGCTGGCAGTCTAAAAATAGGATGTTTATAAGTTTATGCCTACTACTCAGTTATCTTAGCCTCTAACCTTTAGTACCTGAGAACATCACACAGGGGAAGGCAATTATGAGCACATAGAACAGACGTTCAAAAAGTTTTGGAGGGGAAAAAAGAGAAGCTGCAGGGGTAGAGCGCTGCGCACACACACACACACACACACACACACACACACACACACACACACACACACACACACACACACACACACACACACACACACACACACACACACACACACACACACACACACACACACACACACAAGGGAGATAAAGAGAGAGGGAAATAAACAGAGGAGTGGGGGAAAGAGAGAGGAATGGGATAGATAATATGGAGAAAGAGCGGGGTTAAGCGAGAGAGAGAGAGAGAGAGAGAGACGAGAGAGAGTGACAGAGAGAGAGAATCTGGGGTGAGATAGAGTGCCATGTAGGCTTCAAAGGCAATGTCTGGCGACGTGCTGTCAATGGGCCCGGGCGCTGTGTCTGGGACGAGGTCTGGCTCTAGGAAGGTCTCCCCCCCTGGCACATTTAGGAAGAATACCTCTGTGCCTGCCCTTAATTGGCTCCTGCTCATTAAAACGTGGGGGATAGGAGAGCTCTGGGACCTGTTAACAAGCCAGGCATATTAATAAGAGGTTCAATTAGATATTCACCCTCATATCCCCATTCAGCCACACTGACTATGGGGGTCTCAGGTAGCAGTTAGAGCATTGGGTTAGTAACTGAAGGTTCGAGCATTGGGTCAGTAACTGAAGGGTCGGTCGCTGGTTCGAAATACCCGAGCAGACAAGGAGAAAAATATTTTGATGTGTCCTTGAGCAAGTCACTTAACCCTAATTTGCTCCAGGAGATCTGTACTACTATGGCTGACCCAGTAAAACAACACATTTCACTGCCCCTATTCTGTGTATGTGGGAATAAAACACGTACGCACACACACACACACACACACACACACACACACACACACACACACACACACACACACACACACACACACACACACACACACACACACACACACACACACACACACACACACACACACACACACACACACACACACACACAGGCGGCATGAGCTGCTCCCCCTAAAAAATAAACAGCCTCCACTACAGATATCAAACAACTTTCTGATCCAGAGTCATGGGATTACATACATCCGTGTGTGTGTGTGTGTGCGTGCGTGTGTGTGCAGTGATGCTGACAATTCTCTTGCTCTGTTGCACAACACAATACAATACAATGCACAATGAACTACCTCTTTACAGTTTAGCACAGCCATTACAATGAATTCTCTCTCCATTCCCAGACTAAAGCAATTTCTTTCTTATTACAACAATGACATAAAAACCTATACTACCAACAAGTACTCAAGACATTTTATCAATAGATGTTGTCTTTGGAATGCAATTTTTATACAACTAGGAGGCGGCTAGGACACAAGCACTTATTTTTTCTTTGTGCATTGGGGCTAGATGCGAACTGTCACATCTTGGCATCTTGACTGGCTGCACCCATGCGTTAGATCAGGGTAGAGGTGTCATGTCCATAGGGGGCGCAGAGGCACGTGCCCTCTCACAGTGGTCCTCTTGGAGCTCTTTCCATCACATAAGCTGACCAGGTGAATCCAGGTGAAAGCTATGGCCCCTTATTGATGTCACCTGTTAAATCCAATTCGAATCAATGTAGATGAAGGGGAAGAGACAGGTTAAAGGAATTTTAAGCCTTGACACAATTGAGACATGGATTGTGTATGTGTGCCATTCAGAGGGTGAATGGGCTAGACAAAAGATTGAAGTGCCTTTGAATGGGGTATGGTAGTAACTGCAATGCTGCTGGGTTTTTCACGCTCAACAGTTTCCTATGTATATCAAGAATGGTCCACCACCCAAAGGACATCCAGCCAACTGGACATACACTAACATGCCCAATGAATTGAGGCTGTTCTGAGGGCAAAATGGTGTGAAACGCAATATTAGGAAGGTGTTCCTAATGTTTTGTCCACTCAATGTATGCATATACAGTACGAGTCAAAAGTGTGGACACACCTACTAATTCAAGGGTTTTTCTTTATTTTTACTATTTTCTAAATTGTAGAATAATAGTGAAGACATCAAAACTTTGACATAACACATATGGAATCATATAGTAACCAAAAAAGTGTTAAACAAATGAAAATATATTTTATATTTGAGATTCTTCAAAGTAGCCACCCTTTGCCTTGATGACAGCTTTGCACACTCTTGGCATTCTCTCAACCAGCTTCATGAGGTAGTCACCTGGAATGCATTTCAATTAACAGGTGTCCCTTGTTAAAAGTTAATGGTGGAAAGGATTTCCTTCTTAATGCATTTGAGCCAATCAGTTGTGTTGTGACAAGGTAGGGTTTGTTTACAGAAGATAGTCCTATTTGGTAAAAGACCATATTATGGCAAGAACAGCCCAAATGTGACTCGGTTCAGGAAAGTAGGCGTATGTCGCGGGTCACTACTTCACAGGAGAGCCTTTTGAACGTAAACATTTTTTTTATCAAAATGTGTTTTTTTGCAGAGATGCCTTCTTGAACATGTGAACTTTCATGTGCCTTAATAGCAAACGTGTATGCCATCTGTAAATACAAATAACATTTTTAAATTATAAGCTTGGTTGCTTTAACCACAGAAAAAGCGAGCAACCTTCCCGCTAGCCATGATTGGCTGAGATAATGAGTGGGCTGGACATGCCGAGAGATGATTTCGGATTAGTCTGCCATATAGCACGCCTTTGTCTATTTGAGCTGGTCAGCATCTGTAGGTAATAGTGTTTAAAAATATATATATAGTGTTATATCGCGTAGTAGAACTGCATACGTGTTGCTCTCCACTTTCTGGAGGACTGAATTTTGAAATCAGTGGAATTAGAGTATAATAGCTAAGGGAATGGAGAAAACAACTGTCTCCGGATTACATCTTCAAACTAAGGGCAACCATCGCATCCGTGACAGGGAGAAGCATCCATCCATCCATGTTGTATACGGACGGGTAAGATAGTATAGCTAAAGGCTAGCTACATTTTCAGATATTAAACGTTTCTAATTTCAACAGAAAGTTGATTTCATTTCAAGTTAAAGTGCACTGTTAGCTAGGTAGCTAATGTTAGCTGGCTGGCTCACTAGCTAAAGTTACGTGTATGATCTTATTATTTGTATCTCAAAGCCATTTGCTTTGCTAATTATAGCCTAATGTTATCTAGCTAACATTGAACTTGATTGGTTACCTACCTGCAGATTCATGCAGGGTAGTAACATTACGGGTTGGGATTATGGTACATTGTTTAGCTAGCTAGCTACATATCTTAACAAAAGACATAACAAAAGACAAAATGCAAGTATCAATTTCAATAGAATGTCACTGCAACAACGGTTGATAGACGTAGCTGGTAAATTTACTCTGGCTATCCACTCTGATTTCAGAGCACCGTAAGATAGTCTAGCTTGTTACATTTTCAGATATTACACGTTTCTAATTTTGACAATGTCATTTTCATTTCAAGTTAAACTATAGTGTTAGCTAGCTAGCTAACATTAGCTCGCTGGCTCGCTAGCTAACGTTACATGTATGATCTGGTTATTCATATCTCAGAACCATTTGCTTTGCTAGTTATAGCCTAATGTTAGCTAGCTAACATTGACCCTGGTTGGGTCTCTGCATGTGTGGTTCCCACAGTGAAGCATGGAGGAGGTGTGATGTGTGGGGGTGCTTTGCTGGTGACACTGTCTGTGATTTATTTAGAATTAAAGGCACACTTAACCAGCATGGCTACCACAGCATTCTGCAGCGATACACCATCCCATCTGGTTTGCGCTTAGTTGAACTATCATTTGTTTTCAATAGGACAATGACCCAACACACCTCCAGGCTGTGTAAGGACTATTTGATCAAGAAGGGTAGTGATGGAGTGCTGCATCAGATGATCTGACCTCCACAATCACCCAACTCAACACAATTCAAAGATGGCTTTGGATGAGTTGGACCACAGAGTGAAGGAAAAGCAGCCAACAGGTGCTCAGCTGACGAGGGAACTTCTTCAAGACTGTTGGAAAATAATTCCAGGTGAAGATGATTGAGGGAATGCCAAGAGTGTGCAAAGCTGTCATCAAGGAAAAGAGTGGCTACTTTGAAGAATCTCAAGTCTAAAATATATTTTGATTTGTTTAACTACATGATTCCATGTGTTATTTCATAGTTTTGATGTCTTCGCTATTATTCAACAATGTAGAAAATAGTAAAAATAAAGAAAAACCCTTGAATGAGGGGATGTGTCCAACCTTTTGACTCATACTGTATATATATATATATATATATTTTTGATATATTATTATTTGTTGATTCTTTGTAATACTCCTAGCCACTTCAATTTTATGAAGTTGTTCTGAATAAGACTCACATGCCTTTCAATTGTTTACCCAGATTTTAGAAAATATGTGGAGAAGCATATTTAGGGAGTGTTAGTAAATATACTCTGGAGTGCCAGAGGGCGCTCAGAGTGTGCTCTGGGCGTTCGTAAATTCAGAACATATGCAGAAAAATACATAGAATTAAGCCTAACAATTATGCTCGAGATTCCTGGAATAAACTGCCCCTCAGACTTTTAGGGTGCATAACACCCCTAGATGATGCCTGAATAAAAGCAAGTGAACCGAGCACGATAAATCACGACTGTGACTGCTGTCAAAGTGCTACAGAGATTTGAGAGCTAAGTATATTAGAACAAGACTGGAATTGACCGAAAGTATTGCAATTAATCCCCGGCCCCTGCATTACATCCCCAAACCATCACAACTGAATTGTTTTTCTGTTTTCAAACATATATTACAATATTAATCAGTAACCTAGATGACAACTACCTAGCCCGGTCAGAAAACGCGAAACAAAATAAATCTATTATAAGTCACCCGAATGGGCACATAATGTTACAGCAACTGTAACACAGCTGACATGTGTTGGTATAATTGGTGCTCGTGCGCCTTTTTTCCGCGCTGGTGGATACCCCTGGCGGGAATCCATCGGTTTTATACGGTGTTACTTTTGCATTTTCACTATGGACACGACAGGCCTATTGTAACGGAAGATTTCCTTCTCTTCGTCTGAAGAGGTGTAGCAAGGATCGGACCAATACGCAGCGTGGTAAGTGTCCATGACGATTTTAATAAGAAAAGCCTGAACACTATGAAATACAAAAAACGTGACTATAAACGAACCGAACCAGTCCCGTGTGGCACTGACACAGGAAACAAACACCCACAAACCAACAGTGAAACACAGGCTACCTAAATATGGTTCTCAATCAGGGACAACGATAAACAGCTGCCTCTGATTGAGAACCATATCAGGCCAAACACAGAAATAGAAAAACATAGAAACACAAACATAGACTGCCCACCCCAACTCACGCCCTGACCATACTAAATAAAGACAAAACAAAGGAAATAAAGGTCAGAACGTGACACCTATGAAAACAGTTCTAGTTTAGAAATGTTGTCGAAATCCAATTTGAAAAAAAAAAAAAGTGTAGGCCTCTGTTTATACACAAACAAAAAAACATGTATATTTGCTTGCTTATGTATTATTTAATAACAATACTATTAAATAACAATTAAGGTCAATATTGATAGAACAAAGGATTAAGGCAACAATAAAGCAAGCTAAAATAATCCCATGAGATTTAAATATGTTATGCTAATCATAATCTATGTATACTTTATGTGCACATTGTTTGGTAGGAATTGAGCGCCACAATAAGATCTGGGACTCCCTGTAGCTCTTCACAAGTGACTCCCGAATGACTCTCAAAGCATTGCCATAGGTTAAAACACCTTACAGACAATAAGACAACATTTTCCCATAACAATCATCAATATTCGATACAATCATAGTTTTTCTCTGTGCATAAAGTAAACTAAATGCATATGATGTTCACACCATCCGCATAGGAGGAATACGTTCAGTATGTTCAGCAGTCTCATTCATATGGGGTCTTGAATGTAGGTTTATTGATGTGAACGAGACCATTCAGTGATTCAGATTAGGCACAAGACCGAACTCCTATTTTCAGAATCTCTCCTTGTCATTGCATTTATGATATATATATATATTTTATTGGCCAATAAATCAATGTTATGTCAAATAATATAATAATAATAATAATATATGCCATTTAGCAGACGCTTTTATCCAAAGCGACTTACAGTCATGTGTGCATACATTCTACGTATGGGTGGTCCCGGGAATCGAACCCACTACCCTGGCGTTACAAGCGCCATGCTGTACCAACTGTGCTACAGAAGGACAATTTCAACAATATTAAGGTAGGCTATAACCAGGGCTGCCATCTTTCTCCGTCTCTCACACACACACACACACACACACACACACACACACACACACACACACACACACACACACACACACACACACACACACACACACACACACACACAAACAAACAATAATTATCCACTTACCCGCATTCCTAAGTTTCCGGTTCCTAAGCACTGAAATGATAACCAGCAAGTTGCCCAGGACATCCACCACCGTGGTGAAGATCAGCACGCTGGCCAGCACAGTGATAGCCCATGCGGGACGCGCCCCCGGCCGCGCTTCCAGTTCTGTGCGGTTCCTGGAGAACGAAACATTCTCTGGCATTTCGAAAACCTTAGGGCTGCCAATTTATGTCCTCCCAGTCCGAGACATTCAAACCCTGCTGTCCTTCTGACAAAACACTGACATGTTGTTGCAAAAGTAGACTTGTAGCCTATTTGATAGCTTAATATGTTCAACGTCGCGTTGGGTTTTGACACTGTGATGCACAGTTTCTCAACTTGCTCCGAGTGAGCGCGCCTTCATTGAGTTGTTTATAACTGCGCCCGCTCTGGCTAGCTGACCCTAATATCCCCTATCGATCAAATACTTGAGAAGACTCGTGGGTGCTCCGTGCCCTCATTCCTGGCAGCTTATTTGCATATCCAGTCCAGCTGTTATCCATGTGTGAACGCGCCTATCGCTTTCTCTCAACCCTCCTCTCTCCTGTTCCGGTCGGACCGAACCTTGCCCGCTGTGCTGTGAGCTGCCGTGTGTCTTGCCTCTGGCAAAGTCTGGCTGGGATCTGAATTATTTGTTTTAAAATTGTCTCGGAATTGCGAATCCACAGCGCAATCAGACTAGCGAGCGAGAGCCAGACGGTTGGTTTGTATTCAGAAAGAGGATATATCGGGGGAGCGGATTCATTAACTCGTGCTTCGAACCCGAGCTCAGTGAAGCGTGCGTTTGTTTCATGATTATTGTTTCGCTCAGTGCGGTGACAATATTTTGTTCATTCATTTGAAGATGTCTGTCTGCCTGCGGTGCGCCGTCTGGAAACAATGTTGTATGACATCGAAATGACGATTATTCCACAACAGATTCTGGCTGTGACCGACCTTTTCACAACAGAAAGTGACCACGGAGCGCGAATTGGATATGAGGGACTGGAATGTCAGACCCACTGGACAAAAACTGGTTGAATCAATATTGTTTTAATGTCATTTCAATTAAAACATGTAATGCGATGACGACGAATCAACGTGGAAAACTGACTGGATTGGCAAGAAGTAATCTATGAAAGGGAATTTCGTCTTTTCACGCAACTTTTAACCAACATCCAATGACATTGTGAATTTGGTTGATTTCACCTTGAATTCACATTAGTTGACAACTCAACCAAATATGAATCATAACTAGATGTTGAAATGATGTCTGTGTAGAGGGGTGGGGGTATTGTGCACCTCCTCTCTGGGCTTCTGGGGAGCACCATCTCCTATGAGTTCCCTCAACCAGTTCCAGTGTGCTATATTCTCCCCCAACAACTATATATGATTTATATATATACAGTTGAAATCGGAAGTTTACATACACCTTAGCCAAATACATTTAAACTAAGTTTTTCATTTTTTTTTACATTTAATCCTAGTAAAAATGTCCTGTCTTAGGTCAGTTAAGATCACTTTATTTTAAGAATGTGAAATGTCAGAATAAAAAGATAATTTATTTCAGCTTATATTTCTTTCATCACATTCCCAGTGGGTCCGAAGTTTACATACACTCAATTAGTATTTTGTAGCATTGCCTTTAAATTGTTTAACATGGGTCAAATGTTTTGGGTACCCTTCCACAACCTCCTACAAGAAGTTGGGTAAATTTTGGCCCATTCCTCCTGACAGAGCTGGTGTAACTGAATGAGGTTTGTAGGCCTCCTTGCTCACACACGCTTTTTCAGTTCTGTCCACAAATTTTAAATAGGATTGAGGTCAGGGCTTTGTTATGGTCACTCCAATACCTTGACTTTTTAAATTGATTTTTTTACCTTTATTTAACCAGGAAGGGCTCCTTGAGATTAAAATATTTTTTTCAAGAGCACCCTGGCCAAGATAGCAGCACCAAGACAACATGAAAAACTACAAGTAGTCTAGTAAAAACCATTGAATTCACAAGAGTATAAAACTGCAAATTAAAAACATTGACAGGTCAGGGTATCAGCCTCAAAATCTTTCATCAGTGATTTAAAAACACATATTGGGACAAGTTCTTCCAGTATTTTGTAAGGTGTTCCAAGACGATGGCGCAGAGTACATCAAATCAAATCACATTTATTTATAAAGCCCTTCGTACATCAGCTGATATCTCAAAGTGCTGTACAGAAACCCAGCCTAAAACCCCAAACAGCAAACAATGCAGGAGTAGAAGCACGGTGGCTAGGAAAAACTCCCTAGAAAGGCCAAAACCTAGGAAGAAACCTAGAGAGGAACCAGGCTATATGGGGTGGCCAGAGCAGTGTCTTCTTCCTTGCTGAGTGGCCTTTCAGGTTATGTCGATATAGGACTCGTTTTACTGTGGATATAGATACTTTTCTACCTGTTTCCTGAGCATCTTTGCAAGGTCCTTTGCTGTTGTTTTGGGATTGATTTGCACTTTTTGCACCAAAGTACGTTCATCTCTAGGAGACAGAATGCGTCTCCTTCCTGTGCGGTATGATGGCTGCGTGGTCCCATGGTGTTTATACTTGCGTACTATTGTTTGTACAGTTGAACGTGGTACCTTCAGGCGTTTGAAAATTTCTCCCAAGGATGAACCAGACTTGTGGAGGTCTAAATTTTTTATTCTGGGGTCTTGGCTGATTTCTTTTGATTTTCCCATGATGTCAAGCAAAGAGGCACTGAGTTTGAAGGTAGGCCTTGAAATACATCCACAGGTACACCTCCAATTGATTCAAATGATGTCAATTAGCCTATCATAAGCTTCTAAAGCTATGACATAATTTTCTGGAATTTTCCAAGCTTTTTAAAGGCACAGTCAACTTAGTCTATGTAAACTTCTGATCCTGATTGGAAAGCCAATTTTAGCAAGGAAGATACGGCGTCATTGTGCACCGATGACACGGGCGGTGTTCACTTGATTGAATGTATCTTTGTCAAATGACAACCTATCATTTTGAAACCAAGCTAGCTAGATAGCCAATGAGCTGTGTTTTATGAGAGTAGGTGGAAACTATTTGTCCATCACACAATCTTTCTGCTGACCTCGCGCGCTAAGAGTCTTGTTCTGTTTGGACATTTATGCAAGAATATGTCGAAGTGCGTTATGCATACAGTGGCTTGCGAAAGTATTCACCCCCCTTGGCATTTTTCCTATGTTGTTGCCTTCCTGTCCGGCTGGAAGGTGGACCTCCGTCCCAAAGTCTCAAATCATTTGAAGACTGAAACATGTTTCCCCCAAGAACTTCCCCGTATTTTGCGCCATCCGTCATTTCTTAAATTCTGACCAATTCCCCAGTCTCTGCAGATGAAAAACATCCCCACAGCATGATGCTGCCACCACCATGCTTCACTATGGGGTTGCTGTTCTCAAAGTAATGAGAGGTGTTGGGTTTGCACCAGACAGTGTTTTCCTTGATGCTAAAAAGCTCAAATTCTGTCCCATCTGACCAGAGTACCTTCCTCCATATGTTTGGGGAGTCTCCCACATGCCTCTTGGCGAACACTTAACTTGTTTGATTATTTTTTTCTTCAAGCAATGGCTTTTTTTCTGGCCACTCTTCCGTAAAGCCCAGCTCGGTGGAGTGTACGGTTTAAAGTGGTCCTATGGGCAGATATTCCAATCTCTGCTGTGGAGCTTTGCAGCTCCTTCAGGGTTAACTTTGGTCGCTTTGTTGCCTCTCTGATTAATGCCCGCATTGCCTGGTCTGTGAGTATTGGTGGGCAGCCCTCTCTTGGCAGGTTTGTTGTGGTGCCATATTCTTTCAATTTTTTAATAATGGATTTAACGGTAATCTGTGGGATGTTCAAAGTTTCTGATATTTTTTCATAATCCAACCCTGATCTGTACTTCCCCACAATTTTGTCCCTGACCTGTTTGGAGAGCTCCTTGGTCTTCATGGTGCCGCTTGCTTGGTGGTGCCCCTTGCTTAGTGGTGTTGCAGACTCTGGGGCCATTCAGAACACGTGTATAGAAAATGAGATTATGTGACACTTAGATTGCACACAGGTTGTCACGCCCTGCCTGACTGTAGAGAGCTTTTTATGTCTCTATTTTGGTTTGGCCAGGGTGTGATTTGGGTGGGCATTTGTATTTATTTTGGCCGGGTATGGTCCTCAATCAGCTGTCTAACATGGTCTCTGATTGGGAACCATACTGAGGTAGCTTTTTCACACATGGTTTTTGTGGGTAGTTGTTTTCTGTTTAGTGTTTTGCACCTGACAGGACTGTTTCGGTTTCGTTTTTGCACTTTGTCATTTTGTTCAGTTAAATAAAAAGTCATGAACACTTACCACGCTGCGCTTTGGTCCGATTCCTCCTCTTCAGAAAACAACACCTGTTACACAGGTTGACTTTATTAAACTAATTATGTGACTTCAGAAGGTAATTGGTTGCACCAGACCTCATTTAGGCTCTTCATAACAAAGGGGGTGAATAAATATGTCTCAAGCCCACACATCCAAGCCCACACATCCAAGCCCACACAAGGTCTGCAAACAGGGTAGGGCTTGTGTAGAAGTAATCCACAAACAATTTGTAGCCCTTCCCTAGCAGTTGAAAATCCAATAACTGCATTACAGAGTCATAGCTATGTCCCTTACGAGTAGCAAAACTGTTCTTCCCCTCATAGACAAAAAAATTGCATGTGTATGCACACACAGAATCAGCCAACACAAACAGCTTGTATCCCCACTTGGTTGGTTTCTCTTGTATTGTTCGAGTCCAATTCTGGCCTTTGAGGCTACCATCCTCTCATCTATTGACACGTTCTGGGCTGGCTGAAAATAGGTCTTGCAGGCCTCAACAATGCTGGGGTAGAGAGGTTTGATTTTGCACAGTCTATCAAACGTTGCTGTGCCTCTCTTCTGGTCATTCGCTTCATCATCCTTTGGGTCACTGATATGAAGTGCCTGTGAGATAACCAGAAACCTTTTGTAAGACATAACAGTCATGGGGAAAGGCAGTTGGTAGAGAGATGACGTTTTTTCACTAGTCCCTCAGGGTTTTCAGCTTCACCAGCCCCATGTAGATGACCAGTGAAAGGTAGCAGAAAGTCTGACATGGATATGGGATTCCATGCTAATTTTTTGCCTGCTTGCTTCTTCTCCCCATACTTATTTGTGTTAGACACGAGCGAATCAACAACGGATTGGATGAAAAACAGCTGAAAAAGCTGAAGGGGGCTGTACGTAGCAGTCATGTTCAGCTGAGGTCCTGGCTTCCTTTTCGGCCTAAATGTTGGTGTAGGTGGCTCCACATCATCTTCTAGGACAGTGTGCCAACGCCCTTCTGTCCCCTCCTCCTTTTCTTTGTCAGTGCCTTCACACCTCTAGATGGCCCTGGAGGTGTGGAGCCAGAGACAACAGGTGTCCGGCTGAATGAACCAGCTTCAGTGGGGGATGGACACCTTGGCACTGGGGGCTCCCATTCGGAGTCAGTGTCACTGTGAAAGAAAATGTTCAGTTAGAATAGTTTCACATATGAGTCCTATATCAACAGGTATAATAAACATATATATTTAGAGTACAGGGAACATAAGGTTGAATATATTATTATAGACCAGCTAGATCTACTGTCTTTATTATATACAACAGACCAGCTGTATCTACGGTCTCCATTTCACTTTGGCCATTGTTGTGGGTCTGCCCTCCCGTCAACAGCCTCAAATAAGCCATTTCATGTGGGGGTGGGGTGGAGTGGCAGACACACACATCTCGGCCATGCTCCCTCTAATCCACAATACAGTGGGGCAAAAAAGTATTTAGTCAGCCACCAATTGTGCAAGTTCTCCCACATAAAAAGGAGAGAGGCCTGTAATTTTCATAATATGTACACTTCAACTATGACAGACAAAATGAGAAAACAAAATCCAGAAAATCACATTGTAGGATTTTAAATTGATTTATTTGCAAATGATGGTGGAAAATACGTATTTGGTCAATAACAAAAGTTTCTCAATACTTTGTTATATACCCTTTGTTGGTAATGACAGAGGTCAAACGTTTTCTGTAAGTCTTCACAAGTTTTTCACACACTGTTGCTGGTATTTTGGCCCATTCCTCCTTGCAGATGTCCTCTAGAGCAGTGATGTTTTGGGGCTGTTGCTGGGCAACACGGACTTTCAACTCCCTCCAAAGATTTTCTATGGGGTTGCGATCTGGATACTGGCTAGGCCACTCCAGGACCTTGAAATGCTTCTTACGAAGCCACTCCTTCGTTGCCCGGGCGGTGTGTTTAGGATCATTGTCATGCTGAAAGACCCATCCATGTTGCATCTTCAATGCCCTTGCTGACGGAAGGAGGTTTTCACTCAAAATCTCACAATACATGGCCCCATTCATTCTTTCCTTTACACGGATTAGTTGTTCTGGTCCCTTTTCAGAAAAACAGCCCCAAAGCATGATGTTTCCACCCCCATGCTTCACAGTCGGTATGGTGTTCTTTAGATGCAACTCAGCATTCTTTGTCCTCCAAACACGACGAGTTGAGTTTTTACCAAAAAGTTATATTTTGGTTTCATCTGACCATATGACATTCTCCCAATCTTCTTCTGGATCCTCCAAATGCTCTCTAGCAAACTTCAAACGGGCCTGGAAATGTACTGGCTTAAGCAGGGGGACACGTCTGGCACTGCAGGATTTGAGTCCCTGGTGTCGTAGTGTTTTACTGATGGTAGGCTTTGTTACTTTGATCCCAGCTCTCTGCAGGTCATTCACGAGGTCCCACCGTGGGGTTCTGGGATTTTTGTGATCATTTTGACCCCACGGGGTGAGATCTTGCGTGGAGCCCCAGATCGAGGGAGATTATCAGTGATCTTGTATGTCTTCCATTTCCTAATAATTGCTCCCACAGTTGATTTATTCAAACCAAGCTGCTTACCTATTGAAGATTCACTCTTCCCAGCCTGGTACAGGCCTACAATTTTGTTTCTGGTGTCCTTTGACAGCTCTTTGGTCTTGGCCATAGTGGATTTTGGATTGTGACTGTTTGAGGTTGTGGACAGGTGTCTTTTATACTGATAACAAGTTCAAACAGGTGTCATTAATACATGTAACGAGTGGAGGACAGAGGTGCCTCTTATAGAATTTACAGGTCTGTGAGAGCCAGAAATCTTGCTTGTTTGTCGGTGACCAAATACTTATTTTCCACCATAATTTGCAAAATTAATAAACAATTAATTTTATTGCAATTTGGTTATGCCTGTGCTGGTTGAAGTTTGTTTATGGGGCTCTGTCTTCAGTTAATCGCATCGTATTCTTTCGCAGTAAATTCTTTTTTAAATCTGACAACGCAGTTGGATTAGCAAGATTCTAGGCTTTCGAACCATATGAGACACTTGTATTTTCAGGAATGTTTAATATGACTATTTATGTAGCGCTCACCGTATGTTGTCCAATTTAATCCCGGTAACAGGACCTGTGCGGAGAGAGGTTAATAAAAAATAATTGGTACAAACACTTCACCACAGTGTTCTCCACTCTATATAATATATGTTTATAGATGTGTTGTTTATTTGATGTTTTGCTAAAATAAAGGTTCAATAAAATAAGTAATACATTTCCTGAGTTCTTACTGGATGAAAAAAAACTTACTGGATTAAAAAAAAACTTTAATAGTGGTAAAGACGGACTTCAAAGAGACCACATTCAAGTCCTCCATCCCCCACTTACTCTGACCGCTGCTCTCTGGCTTCACAACAAACCCCTGTTTGCGGACGACACTACAGTGGTAGGCTTGATTACCAACAACGACGAGACGGCCTACAGGGAGGAGGTGAGGGCCCTCGGACTGTGGTGTCAGGAAAATAACCTCATACTCAACGTCAACAAAACAAAAGAGATGATTGTGTACTTCAGTAAACAGCTGAGGGAGCACCCTCCTATCCACAGCGACGGGACAGTAGTGGAGAGGGTCGTAAGTTTTAAGTTCCTCGGCGTACACCATAAAGATGATCAAGGACAACAACCACCCGAGCCACTGCCTGTTCGCCTATCATCCAGAAAGCGAGGTCAGAACAGGTGCATCAAAGCAGGGACCGAGAGACTGAAAAAACAGCTTCTATCTCAAGGCCATCGGACTGTTAAACAGCCACCACTAACATTGAGTTGCTGCTGCCAACATACTGACTCACCTTCAGCCCCTTTAATAATGACAATTGATGTAAAAAAAAATGTATCACTAGTCACTTTAAACAATGCCACTTATTATAATGTTTACATACCCTACATTACTCATCTCATATGTATATATTGTACTCGATACCATCTACTGCATCATGCCTATGCCGTTCTGTACCATCACTCATTCATATATCTTTATGTACATATTCTTTATCCCTTTACACTTGTGTATATAAGCTAGTAGTGGAATTGTTAGGTTAGATTACTCGTTTGTTATTACTGCATTGTCGGAACTAGAAGCACAAGCATTTCACTACACTCTCATTAACATCTGCTAACCATGTGTATGGTGTGTTTGTTCACTTATATTAGATCAGTGTTGGCTGCTAACTTGGCCCTTATCTTAAATATTTCACTTCTGTGTTTGCAGACATTGGATCATTCTTGTCGAATCTCCTTTTAATAAAACATTTTTTTTGTGGGGAAGCTAATGTATGACATTTTTTGTGGGGAAGCATAATGTATGACATTCCTGTGTAAACTTTCTTGAAAATGTATCAATCTACCAATTCGCCACTTGGAGGCCATTTGGGCAAATCGTGAAGGACACCTGGGAGACTTCATTCTAAATGTAATGTAGCTTGCTCATTCTTGAAGTTATCAGTCTGAAACTTTGCACATACACTGTTGCCCTCTTGTGGACACCATCTAAATGACCTCCAGCTTCCTAGCTCAATGTGTGACTTTTCTCTTACATTTCAAAGATATAGTACAAAAACAATACAAACATTATTTTTTTTATTTGTATTTCCTTTTACCATATGTAATGTGTTATATTATCCGACATTCATTTCACATTTCCACAAATGTCAAAGTGTTTCCTTTCAAATATGCATATCCTTGCTTCAGTGCCTGAGCTACAGGCAGTCAGATTTGGGTATGTTGAAAAAAAGGGGCTGATCCTTTTTGGCATTATCTCAACCAGCTTCATGAGGTAGTCACCTGTAATGCATTTCAATTAACAGGTGTGCATTGTTAAAAGTTAAAAAAGGAAAGAAATTCCACAAATTATGTGTTTGAGTCAATCAGTTGTTTTGTGACAAGGTAAGGGTGGTATACAGAAGATAGGCCTATTTGGTGAAAGACCAAGTCCATGTTATGGCACGAACAGCTCAAATGAGCAAAGAGAAATGACAGTCCATCATTACTTTAAGACATTGAGGTCAGTCAATCCAGAACATTTTAACAACTGAAAGTATCTTCAAGTGCAGTCGCAAAAACCCTCAAGCACTATGATGAAACTGTCTCTCATGAGGACCGCCACAGGAAAGGAAGACCGAGAGTTAACTCTGCTGCAGAGGATAAGTTAATTTGAGTTACCAGCCTCAGAAATTGAAGCTCAAATAAATGCAGAGTTCAAGAGTTCAAGTACAGACACATCTCAATATCAACTGTTCAGAGGAGACTGCGTCAATCAGGCTTTCATGGTCGAATTGCTGCAAAGAAACCACTACTAAAGAACAACAATAATAAGAAGAGACTTGCTTGGGCCAAGAAACATGAGCAATGGACATTAGACCGGTGGAAATCTGTCCTTTGGTCTGATGAGTCCAAATTTGAGATTTCAACCGCCGTGTTTTTGCGAGACACAGAGTAGGTGACCGGATGATCTCCGCATGTGTGGTTCCCACAGTGAAGCTATTGACACTGTCAGTGATTTACTTAGAATTAAAGGCACACTTAACCTGCATGGCAACCACAGCATTCTGCAGTGATCCGCCGTCCCATTTGGTTTGTGCTTAGTGGGACTAGCATTAGTTTTCAACAGGACAATGACCCAACACACCTCCAGGCTGTGTAAGGGCTATTTGACCAAGAAGGGGTGTGATGGAGTGCTGCATCAGATGACCTGGCCTCCACAATCACCCGACCTCAACCCATCTGAGATGGTTTAGGATGAGTTGGACCTCAGAGTGAATGTTAAGCAGACAACAGATGCTCAGAATATGTGGTAACTCCTTCAAGACTGTTGGAAAAGCATTCCAGGTGAAGCTGGTTGAGAGAATACCAAGAGTGTGCAACGCTGTCAAGGCACCACAGGTAACTTCCACAAAGCTGTGAATGATCTGAGAGACAAGGCAAAAAGGAAGATAACATTTGACATACCAATTAGGATCTGAATAAAAATCCTTGAATCAGTTATAGAACTCATTGTCATTCATGGTTGTGAGGTGTGGGGTCCGCTCACCAACCAATAATTATTCAAAGGGAACAAACACCAACTTGAAACTGCAAAGCAGAATTAGGCCAATACTCGCCAATGATCAAAATCCAGAAAAAAAGATGTTAAGTTCTACAACCACCTAAAAGGAAGTGTTTCCCAAACCTTCCATAACAGAGAGATAAACCTGCAGAAGAGTCCCCTAAGCAAGCTGGTCCTGGGTCTCTGTTCACAAACACAAACAGAGCCCCAGGACAGCAACAATTAGACCCAACCAAATCATGGTTAAACAAAAAGATACAAACTGAGCAAACTAGAATGCTATTTGGCTCAAAACAGAAAGTACACAGTGGCAGAATACCTGATCACTGTGACTGACTCAAAATTAAGGAAAGCTTTGACTATATACAGACTCAGTGAGCATAGCCTTGCTATTGAGAAAGGTCACCGGAGGCAGACCTGGCTCTCAAGAAAAGACAGGCTATGTGCACACTGCCCACAAAATGAGGTGGAAACTAAGCTGCACTTCCTAACCTCGTGCCAAATGTATGACCATATTAGAGACACATATTTCCCTCAGATGACACAGACCCAAAAATAATCTGTAAAACAAATCCAATTTTGATAAACTCCCATATCTATTGGGTAAAATACCAGTGTGCAATCACAGCAGCAAGATTTGTTACCTGTTGCTGCATGAAAAGGGCAACCACTGAAGAACAAACGCCAATGTAAATACAACCCATGTGTTAATTTATTTCCTCTTTTGTACTTTAACTATTTCCACATCATTATAACACTGTACATAGCCATAATGACATTTGAAATGTCTCTATTCCTTCGGAACTTGTGTGAGTGTAATGTTTACTCTTCATTTTTATTGTTTATTTCACTTTTATTTATTATCTATTTCACTTGCTATGGCAATGTAAACATATGTTTCCCATGCCAATAAAGCCTATTGAATTAAATTGAGCGAGAGAGACAGAGTGAGAAATGTATTGGCACGAGGATAACTGCAGACTGCACAAAATGAAACTTCCCTTTTCAACCAAGATATTCACAGGCCAGCAGCATTTGTCACATTATCTTGATTTGAACACAATTGAAGGCAAATGAGGGCCAAGCTAAAGCTTCTCTCACAACATCAATTTAACGTTATCAGGGTGTGAAAACCAGGCTGGCGCTCCGCGACTATCCTGTATAGGCCAATCACAGGCAGCATAGTGCAGATCAGATCCAGATCAGAATCCTGGGTCCTTGGTTGGGACAGAGAGGACAAGTCGGAAATGGGAAGTGCGTCACCGGTAACTTAACAGGACAGCGGAGTCAATCACCACCTTCCGGAGACACCTGAAACCCCACCTCTTTAAGGAATACCTAGGATAGGATAAGTAATCCTTCTCACCCCCCTAAAAGATTTAGATGCACTATTGTAAAGTGGCTGTTCCACTGGATGTCATAAGGTGAATGCACCAATTTGTAAGTCGCTCTGGATAAGAGCGTCTGCTAAATGACTTAAATGTAATATGTAAATGTTAACTTCCGTATCCACTAGTTGAGCTAGCTAAACATGATAACATTTCAAGCTGGCATTTTAAAAGCCCAGCCTCCCCAAATTCATGATTTGTTGGGAGAGTTGTCTGTCTGAAAAGGACCCTCCCCTGACCAATGTATTTCCCCTTTTCGAATTGTCCGACACGATATCCTCCCCAGACTTTGTGCCGTTGCCTAGCATACGCTGCTCCAAAGTCTAGGATATCCGAGACTATATATTGTTCTATGACGATGTTAAAGGGACAAATGAAGTTGGAGAAAAGGTTGAGAGTCTCAAAAGCATTGTTTCAAAGCTACAGCCCTCACACCATGAGGACACTTGATTTTAGAACCAGGCTACTTGACATCCTTTCAACTCTTCAAATAAGGCCTGCCCACAAGTTATAGCTTAGCTGATCTTCTCCAAATGAAACTTGAACTGTGTGGAATTCAAGAGGGTTCTTTCCCCTATATGTAGGCTACAAAGTGTTTCTCCTGTCGGCACTGGCAGTACTGGCAGCCCTCCTGTGAGCTTCTGACTATCAGTAGGGCCACCTGGTATATCAGTGAGTTTGCTGTCTAGGGACACAAAGAGGTGAGCTAGTGTGACAGACACAAGTTTGACTGTGCTGGAAGACGGTCATACATAAGTCTATACATTTCTTCGGTTATTTACCAGCGCCACCTACCACCCACTTTCCCACCTTACTTCAGCCTGGAGGGAGCACAAAGCCTTTGTGTTGTATGTTTACATTCCCTGTAGGCCTATCTATTCTCATGAATGTTAAGTAATCCTGAATCAACAGAGCTGTTTGATGGATCATATGTCAATGTTGTATTTTTAAGGAGCAAAAAACGATTATCTTGTGGATACAGCATGCCCTCTTGATTTCGGAGTCACATTTGTCAGCTATATAAATTATACATTTAAAAATGTAGACTTGGCTTCAGCACACAGTTCGACAGCTGATAAGGTGACAAACCCTGCTGTCCAGACTTGAGCAGCCTCGCGGAGTGTGAAACACTTCCACCTCTAGAAATGAAACAGAACTATAATTATTTAGGCTAGTTTATGTTTTATCAGCATTAATAAATATAGGTAAAAACATGGCAGATTAAACATTTTCGTTGAGAAGAGAGGACACAGCATTCAAGCGCTAGTTGTTTTCTCAGTGCCTGCCTGGTGTTGGTGCACACGCGGGGGCAGAGTTTGATTGTTCCAGCACCCGTCTCGTTAAGAGCTCACAGGTTATGTAACTGCCTGTCTGTCTCTGAATGAACACCAAGGCATACCTGCTTTGATGTTGGCCTCACTGGCTCTACAAAGTAGAGGGACTACGTATGCATGCATGTGTACGTGCCTGTGTGTGAGCGAGCGAGCAACACATGCAGAGTGATTATTCCTACCCCCAAATATACCTGGGGGACTCCATACACCCTTCTGTAAAAGTGTGTGTTTTTGCATACAGTGTGTTTATTGTATACATTGTGTATACATTGTACGTTGTGTGTGTTTATCTGTGTGTTTGTTGTATGTATGCACATGCTCTCTCCTTGTCCTCCAAATGGTAATCTTCCCAATGCATATGTGCTCCATGCAGCTGTGTCAGTTGTGTAAATGTCAGATTGAGAGGGGTCGTTTTTCCTGACTCCTCTCGTGGCATACGCTCTGCTCTCCCTTTTTCACCACTGCAAAAGCCCAAGACACAATCGTCTGTAGAAATAGACCATGTTTAGCAGACCAAATCGGAGCATGGCAGACAAGCCTGTCCTAGCTCAGGACCCTCTGCCTTACCAACTGAAAGTCAGACTCAGCTAACAGTACAGAGGGGCAGATACAGTTGAAGTCAGAAGTTATACACATTTAGGTTGGAGTCATTAAAACTCGTTTTTCAAGCACACCACAAATGTATTGTTAACAAACTATAGTTTTGGCAAGTCGGTTAGGACATCTAGTTTGTGCATGACACAAGTCATTTTTCCAACAATCGTTTACAGACAGATTATATCATTTGAAATTCACTGTATCACAATTCCAGTGGGTCAGAAGTTTACATACACTAAGTTGGCTGTGCCTTTAAACAACTTGGAAAATTCCAGAAAATTATGTCATGGCTTTAGAAGCTTCTGATAGGCTAACTGACATCATTTGAGTCAATTGGAGGTGTACCTGTGGATGTATTTCAAGGCCTTACCTTCCAACTCACTGCCTCTTTGCTTGACATCATGGGAAAAATCAAAAGAAATCAGCCAAGACCTCAGAAATTAAATTGTAGAACTCCACAAGTCTGGTTCTTCCTTGGGAGAAATTTCCAAACGCCTGAAGGTACCACGTTCATCTGTACAAACAATAGTACGCAAGTATAAATACCATGGGACCATACAGTTGCCATACCGCTCAGGAAGGAGACGCGTTCTGTCTCCTAGAGATTAATGTACTTAGGGCAAATCAAATTTATTTATATAGCCCTTCGTACATCAGCTGATATCTCAAAGTGCTGTACAGAAACCCAGCCTAAAACCCCAAACAGCAAGCAATGCAGGTGTAGAAGCACAGTGGCTAGGAAAAACTCCCTAGAAAGGCCAAAACCTAGGAAGAAACCTAGAGAGGAACCAGGCTATGTGGGGGGGCCAGTCCTCTTCTGGCTGTGCCGGGTGGAGATTATAACAGAATATGGCCAAGATGTTCAAATGTTCATAAATGACCAGAATGGTCGAATAATAATAAGGAAGAACAGTTGAAACTGGAGCAGCAGTACAGTCAGGTGGACTGGGGACAGCAAGGAGTCATCATGTCAGGTAGTCCTGGGGCATGGTCCTAGGGCTCAGGTCCTCCGAAAGAGAGAAGGAGAGAATTAGAGAACGCACACAGGACACCAAATAGGACAGAAGAAGTACTCCAGATATAACAAACTGACCCTAGCCCCCCGACACAAACTACTGCAGCATAAATACTGGAGGCTGAGACAGGAGGGGTCAGGAGACACTGTGGCCCCATCCGAGGACACCCACCGGGCAGGGCCAAACATGAAGGATTTGATTTGACTTGTGCGAAAAGTGCAAATCAATCCCAGAACAGCAAAAGACCTTGAAGATGCTGGAGGAAACAGGTACAAAAGTATCTATATCCACAGTAAAACAAGTCCTATATCGACATAACCTGAAAGGCCGCTCTGCAAGGAAGAAGACACTGCTCCAAAACCGCCATAAATTACATAGACTACAGTTTGCAATTGCACATGGAGACAAAGGTTGTACTTTTTGGAGAAATATCCTCTGGTCTGATGAAACAAAATAGAACCGTTTGGCCATAATGACCATCGTTATGTTTGGGGAGAAAAAAAGGGGTGGCTTGCAAGCCGAAGAACACCATCCCAACCGTGAAGCACAGGGATGGCAGCATCATGTTGTGGGGGTGCTTTGCTGCAGGGGGGACTGATGCACTTCACAAAATAGATGGCATCATAAGGAGGGGAAATTATGTGGATATATTGAAGGAACATCAAGACATCAGTCAGGAAGTTAAAGCTTGGTCGCAAATGGGTCTTCCAAATGGACAATGACCCCAAGCATACTTCCAAAGTTGTTGCAAAATGGCTTAAGGACAACAAAGTCAAGGTAATGGAGTGGCCATCACAAAGCACTGACCTCAATCCCATTGAAAATGTGTGGGCAGAATTGAAAAAGCATGTGAGCAAAGATACCTACAAACCTGACTCAGTTACACCAGCTCTGTCAGGAGGAATGGGACAAAATTCATCCAACTTATTGTGTGTAGCTTGTGGAAGGCTACCCAAAACATTTGACCCAAGTTAAACAATTAAGGCAATGCTACCAAATACTTGGCACGATCGTTAGAATGATTGGACCAAGGCGCAGCATGCGTAGAGTTCCACATGTTTTAATAAAAAAAACTCACCAAAACAAATGTTGTTGCTCCTTCGCTGCCTCCGCATGCTTCCACGGCAGGCCTTCGTATCTTGCCAAGACTTCTTCCAAGTCCAGGATATTCTCTCCTCGACCTCTTCCAAAGACCATGACATCTCCTCCCGGGCACGCTGCTTGGTCCGGTCATGGTGGGATCTTCTGTCACGATCGTTAGAATGATTGGACCAAGGCGCAGCGTGCCTAGAGTTACACGTTTTAATAAAAAAACTCCCCAAAACAAATACAGAAAACAAACAAACCGTGAAGTAATTGCAGTGTTAACAGGCACTACACAGAAACAAGATCCCACAAAGCCCAATGTGGAAATGGCTGCCAAAATGTGATCCCCAATCAGAGACAACGATAAACAGCTGCCTCTGATTGGGAACCATACCAGGCCAACACAGATATATATAATCACCAAGATAACCCACCCTAGTCACACCCCAACCTAACCAACATAGAGAATAAAAAGCTCTCTATGGTCAGGGCGTGACAATACTAATTGAGTGTATGTAAACTTCTGACCCACTAGGAATGTGATGAAATAAATAAAAGCTGAAATAAATCATTCTCTCTACTATTTTTCTGACATTTCACATTCTTAAAATAAAGTGGTGATCTTAACTGACCTAAGACAGGGAATTTTTACTAGGATTAAATGTCAGGAATTGTGAAAAACTGAGTTGAAATTTATTTGCCTAAGGTGTATGTAAACTTCCTATTCCAACTGTATGTCTATTGGTCAAGTGATTCAGAGTTCAAACACGTGTCCATGTGGCAGCTTCCCAACACAGACGCAAAACTCTCTTTTTATATTATTTTATTCACTTATTTTTTACGATTAAAAAAAAACAATAATAACCATATATAAAGAAAAGCCAAAAGAGCCACAACTATCTATGCCGGGGAAAGAGCTTCTGTCTGTATGAGTCCCTCTCTAACTCACTGCCTGATGAGTCACACTCTGAGAGTGACAAAACACATAGTCTCTAAATGACTTTATAAATTGTTCTGGACAAGATGAGCCTGAGGGAAAAGGAATTACACTGGGGGTGGGTAGTAAAAGGGACATACACAACCACTCTAATAAGGAGGAGGTGGAAAGCTGACAAGACTGAGGTTGTCAGACTGTCAGTGAAGTGTCAGTGTTATTGTGTGTGTTTGTTTGTCTCGTTTGCTGTATAAAACAACTTCAGTAGCATCCGATGGAGAAGTCTGAGTCCATGCTTACTCCCTGACTGCAATTATTCTCTGATTAACTCTTCAGAACCCAAAGCGGCCGTTGAAGGCCTTTCTTTAAATTACTATAGCGGCCGCGAATGGCCTTGTTTTTCTAACAATAATATCTGTGTCAATATCACAAAGTTAACTTGCTAACAACCCGTTGTCATATTCACGTGGCGGTTGTCATCAATCAGACTGTCAAAGTTTTATGCACATAATTACTCAAAATGAGGGTGCCGAAGGGGACACGAGGCTTTATTTCTCTGGTTGAAGATACAAATTCGGACAGTTCCTTACACTTTGAAAAGCGATGATGTCGAGGTGAGTGAAATAAGTAAACAGCAGATTAATGTTTGGTGTTGTCGATGTTTGATGCTGGGAAACTTGGGGAATAAAATTAAATGAGCAAATCCCTGTCATGATAACTTGGTTGGTACAGGCGAGCACATCAGCTGTGGAGCTCTAATGATTTCTCTCTGTCTCTGTCAAGGCTGTGGGTAATTGGTGAAAGGAGTCAGGCGCAGGAGAGCTGAGATGTGTGGACAAGGTATTTAATACAAGATAACACCAGTATAAACACAATACTATGGTGCGGAACAATACCAGTACCACAAAATAAACGGGCATAATAACGAAACCCGGCAACAAAATACCAGCCGTCAGTAACAGCCTGAACAATAGAACAAACACACACACAAACATGGGGGAAACCAGAGGGTTAAATAATGAACATGTCATGGGGGAATTGAAACCAGGTGTGTAGAAAACAAAGACAAAACAAATGGAAAATAAAAAGTGGATCGGCGATGGCTAGAAGGCCGGTAACGTCGACCGCCAAACGCCACTCGAACAAGGAGAGGGACCGACTCCAGCGGAAGTCGTGACAGTCTCATGGAAATAGTTGCAGTGTTTAACTGTATATAGTCAGCTAACTAGTTGGTTGTTTTGTGTTGTTTCTATGTAAATCATATGGAAACGACCCAAGCTGCTTGCTATAGCTAGCTACTGTAGCAAGCTTGTTAGTCTGTCAGGCAAGACAAGTTGCATGTAGCTGTAAATTTGAGCTGCACTCACGAAGCGTCAACCTCAGCTGTCACTTTTACTAGGCTAGAATAATTTGTGTTTATTTGTTGGGCTTAGGTTATTGTTTGTCATGTTTGCTAGGTGCAGATATTCATAGGCTATGGATTGCCTCGTTTTCCTATTTGACAGCTTAGCTGGATATTTGTTTACATAGCCAGCTAACAAGTTACTTGTTTTGTCCTGTTTCTACTGATGCAATTCATTTGGAAACTGCCCCAGATTCGTAACTAATCAGCTAACATTGGCAAACTCAGTAGTTAGTCTTTCAGGCAAGAAAGTAAGAGTTGATTGGAGGAGAGAGAGAGAGAGAGTGTGTGTGTGTTTTTATTTTTTGAAATTTCACCTTTATTTAACCAGGTAGGCTAGTTGAGAACAAGTTCTCACTTGCAACTGTGACCTGGCCAAGATAAAGCATAGCAGTGTGAACAGACAACAACACAGAATTACACATGGAGTAAACAATAAACAAGTCAATAACATAGTAGAAAAAAATAATCTATATACATTGTGTGCAAAAGACATGAGGAGGTAGGCAATAAATAGGCCATTGGTGTAACGGCGTTCGTCTGTCGAAAGAGAGTCGGACCAAAATGCGGCGTGGTGGTTACTCATGTTCTTTAATACAAATAATGACGATACATGAAATAACTTAAATTACAAAACAACAAACGGAACGCGAAAACCTATACAGCCTATCTAGTGAAAACAAACACAGAGACAGGAACAATCACCCACGAAAACACTCACAGAATATGGCTGCCTAAATATGGTTCCCAATCAGAGACAACGATAAATCACCTGACTCTGATTGAGAACCATATTTAGGCAGCCATATTCTGTGAGTGTTTTCGTGGGTGATTGTTCCTGTCTCTGTGTAGTTGTTTCACTAGACAGGCTGTATAGGTTTTCACGTTCCGTTTGTTGTTTTGTATATATATATAGTTATTTCATGTATCGTTCTATTTCATTAAAGAACATGAGTAACCACCACGCTGCATTTTGGTCCGACTCTCTTTCAACAGACGAACGCCGTTACAATAGGAGTGAATAATTTAGCAGATTAACACTGGAGTGATAAATGATCAGAAGAACATGTGCAGGTAGAGATACTGGTGTGCAAAAGAGCAGAAAAGTAAATCAAATAAAAACAGTATGAGGATGAGGTAGGCAAATTGGGTGGGCAATATACCGATGGACTATGTACAGCTGCAGCGATTGGTTAGCTGCTCAGATAGCAGATGTTTAAAATTGGTGAGGGAGATAAAAGTCTCCAGCTTCAGAGATTTTTGCAATTTGTTCCAGTCGCAGGCAGTAGAGAGCTGGAAGGAAAGGGCGGCCAAATGAGGTTTTGGCTTTAGGGATGATCAGTGAGACATACCTGCTGGAGCGCGTGCTACGGGTGGGTGTTGCCATCGTGACCAGTGAACTGAGATAAGGCGGAACTTTACCCAGCATAGACTTGTAGATGACTTGGAGCCAGTGGGTCTGGCGACGAAAATGTAGCGAGGGCCAGCCGACTAGAGCATACAGGTCACAGTGGTGGGTGGTATAAGGTGCTTTAGTAACAAAACGGATGGCACTGTGATAAACTGCATCCAGTTTGCTGAGTAGAGTATTGGAAGCTATTTTGTCGATGACATCGCCGAAGTCGAGGATCGGTAGGATAGTCAGTTTTACTAGGGTAAGTTTTGTGGTGTGAGTGAAGGAGGCTTTGTTGCGAAATAGAAAGCCGACTCTAGATTTGATTTTGGATTGGAGATGTTTGATATGAGTCTGGAAGGAGAGTTTGCAGTCTAGCCAGACACCTAGGTACTTATAGATGTCCACATATTCTAGGTCGGAACCATCCAGGGTGGTGATGCTAGTTGGGCGTGTGGGTGCAGGCAGCGAACGGTTGAAAAGCATGCATTTGGTTTTACTAGCGTTTAAGAGCAGTTGGAGGCCACGGAAGGAGTGTTGTATGACATTGAAGCTCGTTTGGAGGTTAGATAGCACAGTGTCCAAGGAAGGGCCAGAAGTATACAGAATGGTGTCGTCTGCGTAGAGGTGGATCAGGGAATTGCCCGCAGCAAGAGCGTGTGTGTGTGTGTGTGTTGACTGGGAGGCTTGTAACTGTATAATACACTTTATTATGGAAACCCCTTATTAGGAAGTCAGTGTGTATGGTTGAGAAGGGAGGAAGAGGAGTTAGAGATGACTGGAGGGATAGAGATGTGCAGCGAGAGGAGAGTGGAGGGAGAGAGGAAGAGGAGAGTGAAGGAGAGGAGATTGGAGGGAGAGGAACATGATGAGGAAGAGGAACAGGAGGAAGAAGCAGTAGGTGAGGAGCCATCATAGGGAGAGGAGGAAGCAGAGAGAGTAGGAGAAGGAAAAGGGTGGGGAAGAGGGAGATCACACACGAGAGGGGAGCCTATGTTTCCATGGAGTGTTTCTGCCGCATGTCCCACCATTCACCCTTGTACCACACAGCCAGGGCCTAAAGTGACTTGTTTTGGAGTTGTTTTTAAAAGTGGTAGGAAGTTTTAACTGCTCCGGAGCTTCTAATGGATTACAATAAGAAAATGGGCGGGGTTGCCCCTCTTCACAAACTGAAGAGCCATTAAAATGTTGGAAGCACAGGCAAAAAATGGTACGTGTTTTGCGGGATGCTCAACATTGCCATCATAAATGTGTACATTGTGTGGGGCACCCTACAAAGGCCCCTTCCCAGAAACCGCGGGCGCTGGTCCCTGAAGACATTTAAAATGCAGTTTGTGCAGTCACTTTGTGATATGGCTACAGTGGCAGGAAGAGGAGAGCACCAGGGCGGCACCAGGGCATGTAGACCAAGTTGTAACTCATTTGAAAGCAGGTGACGATTGAAGGGCACAAGAGAGGGTGTGTGGTATGCATCTGGAGTGGACGCCGGGCAAAGAGTGGCAGATGTGTAGAAACCTCCTTTGGGGGCTCTACGTGTTCTGAGCCACTTTTCAGGATGCTTCCAGAAGTTCCATGATATGTTGTAGGCTAAATGCAAACACTAAAGTGACCGTGTGAAATATGAATTTGTCTTACAAATATTTTATTGTCGCTGAAGAGTTTTGTACCTTGTCTCTTTATCTGTCTCTATCTAATACTTGTTGCATTCACTGAATTGTTGTCAAAGTAGGCTACTATTTCTACATTTTGTGTCATGCCTGGTCTGTACTAAATCTTATTGAGAGAAGTTATCTACATTTTGTTTCAGGCCTGGTCTATACTAAATCTTATTGAGATAAGTTATGTACATTTTGATATAGTCTCTGAATAGTTGTTTGTATTTGTACATTTGTTTGTGTTGAGTGTTAATCGTTTTTTGATAGTGAGAGTCTTTACACAATGAAAGACAAAATGAGTGTTGTTCCAATTGACATGAATGTGGTGTCATATTAAAGAAGAGGTTGTGTTCTTTGAAACTAAGTGAACTTGTAATTCTCATTTGTTATTTGTTTTTGAGCTATGCTTGTTTGTTTGAAATGTGTGAGAAAATGAGCTTCATCATGAACATTCTTTCATAAACGTATAAAGGAAATGACAGTCAGCTCCTTGAAAATGAGCCCTTGATGATAAACATGTGGCACTACACTCTCTACTCATGGGTCTTGTACCATGTTTGTAATGCCTCTCACGGTCCTAATAAACCAATTCTCACGGTCCTAACAAATTACTTCTCACGGTTCTAATAAACCAATTCTCACGGTCCTAATAAACCACTTCTCACAGTCTAAACAAACCACTTCTCACTGTTCGAACAAACCACTTCTAACGGTTCTAACAAACACTTCTCACGGTCCTAACAAACTGATTCTCACGGTCCTAACAAACTGATTCTCACGGTCCTAACAAACCACTTCTCACAGTCCTAACAAACCACTTCTCACTGTCCTAACAAACCACTTCTCACGGTTCTAACAAACCACTTCTCACCGTTCAAATAAACCGATTCTCACAGTCCAAATAAACCGATTCTCCCGGTCCGAACAAACCACTTCTCCCAGTCTTAACAAACCACCTCTCCCGGTCCAAACAAACCGATTCTCCCGGTCCTAACAAACCACTTCTCACGGTCCTAACAAACCACTTCACACTGTCCTAACAAACTACTTCTCACGGTCCAAACAAACCACTTCTCACGGTCCTAACAAACCACTTCTCACGGTTCAAATAAACCGATTCTCATGATCCTAATAAACCACTTCTCACAGTTCTAGCAAACCACTTCTCACGGACCTAACAAACCACTTCTCACAGTTCAAATAAACCGATTCTCACGGTCCTAATAAACCAATTCTCACGGTCCTAACAAATTACTTCTCACGGTCCTAATAAACCAATTCTCACGGTCCTAACAAATTACTTCTCACGGTCCTAATAAACCAATTCTCACGGTCCTAATAAATTACTTCTCAAGGTCCTAATAAACCAATTCTCACGGTCCTAACAAACCACTAATCACGGTCTTAACAAACCACTTCTCACGGTCTTAACAAACCACTTCTCACGGTCCTAACAAACCACTTCTCCCGGTCCTAACAAACCACTTCTCCCGGTTCAAACAAACCAATTCTCACGGTCCTAATAAATTACTTCTCAAGGTCCTAATAAACCAATTCTCACGGTCCTAACAAACCACTTCTCGGGGTCTTAACAAACCACGTCTCACGGTCTTAACAAACCACGTCTCACGGTCTTAACAAACCACTTCTCCCGGTTCGAACAAACCACTTCTCACGGTCCTAACAAACCGATTCTCACGGTCCTAACAAACCACTTCTCACGGTCCTAACAAACCACTTCTCACGGTCCTAACAAACCACTTCTCACGGTCCTAACAAACCACTTCTCACGGTCCTAACAAACCACTTCTCACGGTCCTAACAAACCGATTCTCACGGTCCTAACAAACCACTTCGCACGGTCCAAATAAACCGATTCTCACGGTCCTAACAAACCACTTCTCACAGTCCTAACAAACCACTTCTCACGGTCCAAATAAACCGATTCTCACGGTCCAAATAAACGGATTCTCACGGTCCTAACAAACCACTTCTCACTGTCCAAATAAACCGATTCTCACGGTCCAAATAAACCGATTCTCACGGTCCTAACAAACCACTTCTCACGGTCCAAATAAACCGATTCTCACGGTCCAAATAAACCGATTCTCACGGTCCTAACAAACCACTTCTCACGGTCCAAATAAACCGATTCTCACGTTCCTAACAAACCACTTCTCACGGTCCTAACAAACCACTTCTCACGGTCCAAATAAACCGATTCTCACGGTCCTAACAAACCACTTCTCACGGTCCAAATAAACCGATTCTCACGGTCCAAATAAACCGATTCTCACGGTCCTAACAAACCACTTCTCACGGTCCAAATAAACCGATTCTCACGGTCCTAACAAACCACTTCTCACGGTCCTAACAAACCACTTCTCACGGTCCAAATAAACCGATTCTCACGGTCCTAACAAACCACTTCTCATGGTCCTAACAAACCACTTCTCACGGTCCTAACAAACCACTTCTCACGGTCCAAATAAACCGATTCTCACAGTCCTAACAAACCACTTCACACTGTCATAATAAACCGTTTCTCTGGCCTCCCGAGTGACGCAGCAGTCTAAGGGACTGCATCGCAGTGCTTGAGGCATCACTACAGACCCGGGTTCGATCCCAGGCTTTGTCGCAGCCAACCGCGACCGGGAGACCCATAAGGCGGTGCACAATTGGCCCAGCGTCGTCCAGGATAGGGGAGGGTTTGGCCGGCCCGGGATGTTCTTGTCCCATCGTGTTCTTGCGACTCCTGTGGCGGGCCGGGCTCATCCACGCTGACATGTTTGCCAGTTGTACGGTGTTTCCTCCGACACATTGGTGCTTCTGGGTTAAGTGAGCAGTGTGTAGACCTTCGTCTCTCCCAAGTTCGTAAGGGAGTTGCAGCAATGAAACAAGACTGTAACTGCCAATTGGGGAGGAAAATGGTAAAAAATACACTTTCCATGGTCCTGACAAACCATGTATTGAAAAACAAGGCCAATTTCACAAGAATATTGTTAAGCAGTCAGCACATAGTGGTATAGCTCCCCCCATCCCTCCTCTTCCCTAACTGGTCGTCCCGTTCTATACATGTTTAATGTGAACTTTGACCTGTATCATATCTATTCTATTTTGATATAGTCTCTGAATAGTTGTTTGTATTTGTACATTTGTTTGTGTTGAGTGTTAATAGTTTTTTGATAGTGAGAGTCTTTACAAAATGGAAAACAAAATGAGTGTTGTTCCTATTGACATGAATGTAGTGTCATATTAAAGAAGAGGTTGTGTTCTTTGAAACTAAGTGAACTTGTAATTCTCATTTGTTTGTTTTTTGAGCTATGCTTGTTTGTTTGAAATGTGTGAGAAAATGAGCTTCATCATGAACATTGTCAGTAATTGACAGCAGCATTCTAGAATTGTATTGGGGTCTGAAGGGTTAACAAATTGCAAGGGAAAATCAGGACCATTTTATATTTTAAAAAGCTTTTGCAACTCCATAAAGCTGACAGTTCGCTGACTCTTGCGTTTGATTGGGCTTCAGAGAGCCCTCGACAGGCACTTACCCTTAGCATCGCAAAAGACCAAACGAAGCAGTAAAGCGTTGAATTGCACTTTCATAAACGTATAAAGGAAATGACAGTCAGCTCCTTGAAAAAGAGCCCTTGATGATAAACATGTGGCACTACACTCTCTACTCATGGGTCTTGTACCATGTTTGGAATGCCTCTCACGGTCCTAATAAAGCAATTATCATGGTCCTAACAAATTACTTCTCACGGTCCCAACAAACCACTTCTCACGGTTCTAACAAACCACTTTTCACAGTCCTAATAAACCACTTCTCACGGTCCTAACAAACAACTTCTCACGGTTCTAACAAACCACTTCTCACGGTCCTAACAGACCATTTCTCTGGCCTCCCGAGTGGTGCAGCAGTCTAAGGTACTGCATCGCAGTGCTTGAGGCATCACTACAGACCGTGTTCGATTCCGAGCTTTGTCGCAGACAGCCGCGACCGGGAGACCCATGAGGCAGTGCACAATTGGCCCAGCGTCGTCCGGATTAGGGGAGGGTTTGGCCGGCCGGGATGTTTTTGTCCCATTGTGTTCTTACGACTCCTGTGGCGGGCCGGGCTCATCCACGTTGACATGTTCGCCAGTTGTACGGTGTTTCCGGTTGACATTGGTGCATCTAGCTTCTGGGTTAAGCGAGCAGTGTGTCGACCTTCGTCTCTCCTAAGTCCGTACAGAATTTGCAGCTATGGGACAAGACTGTAACTACCAATTGGGGAGGAAAACGGTAAAATATACACTTCCCATGGTCCTAACAAACCATGTATTGAAAAAACAAGTCCAATTTCCCAAGAATCTTGTTAAGCAGCAAGCACATAGTGGTATAGCTCCCTCATCCCTCCTCTTCCCTAAGTGGTCGTCCTGTTCTATACATGTTTAATGTGAACTTTGACCTATATCATACCTATTCTATCCTCCCCCTGCTCCCTATTACCATTACCTCCATTATGTGACTTTGGGGAAACTGTTCTTCAAAGACCTCTCGGTCATCTGAGGGGAGATTGTCTTACCAGTTAAAAATTAATTGGGTAATATACTGTAATGCTAATATAATTGTCACGACTTCCGCCGAAGTCAGCTCCTCTCCTTGTTTGGGCGGTGGTCTGCGGTCGACGTCACTGGTCTTCTAGCCATCGCTGCTCCACTTTTCATTGTTCCATTTGTTTTGTCTTGTTTCCCCGCACACCTAGTTTACATTCCATAATCACACTACATATATATTCCCTCTGTTCCCCCCCATGTCTTTGTGTGGAATTGTTTTGTTACATGTTTTGTGTGACTCGCCAGGCTGTTTTTTCCCCGGGTACCGTGTTTAACCCTAAGTATGTTTAATTCTTAAACATTTGCATTATTGTGACTGTTGTTGCACTTTTCACTTTTGCCATTGGCTGGAGGTTTTAGATGCAGTTTCGTCCGTCTATGTTGCTTCTGTCAAATAAAGTGCGCGCCTGATCACAACTATCTGCTCTCCTGCCCCTGACTTCTATACCAGTAGCGGACAACTTGAAAATAATAGTAATTAATATCCTCTGTTGTGTTCTATACGGCTTATGATTCTTCCTCCTTGAGAGAGGTCTTTCCCCAGCCCACTGTTAACTGTACAAGCTCTAGTCTACAAACCTTTTCTTTCCCTTACCTCATCCACCCTGTACTGTAAGCCATTATAACACATTGAAGAGTACCTCCATTTTACTACACACATGCACACACTGTTGATGGATGGGAAACAAACAACCCCCTCCATCCAATTAGCAACACTGTTGGGTGATGGCCCTGTTGGGTGATGGCCCTGTTGGGTGATGGCCCTGTTGGGTGATGGCCCTGTTGGGTGATGGCCCTGTTGGGTGATGGCCCTGTTGGGTGTTCGTAGAATGTGCGTGTAGAACATACATGGTTTATACAAACCTGGACATCCCTGTATGTATGTCTCCTGTGTTACATTCTAGTCTATTATTACCCTAACGAGAAGCGCTTACATTTTGCAACGTGGTCTAATGAACTGTTCATCAAAGCACACCTCTGTCGACACTTGTGGAAACTGGCGGTGCTGTAGTCAACAAACAGACCAAACCCCCTTTAGCGCTTAATGTGAAAGCAAACAAAGATGATGTAACTGAAACAACATACACACACACACAACCCACCACAGTATAATATCGCCAAGACAACACACACACAGCCCATCAACATAATAATATTGCCAAAACAACACACACAGCCCACCACATTATAATATCAACATGACACACACACACACACACACACACACACACACACACACACACACACACACACACACACACACACACACACACACACACATCCCACCACAGTATAATATCACCAAGACAACACACATACACACACATCCCACCACAGTATAATATCACCAAGACAACACACACAGCCCAACACAGTATAATATCACCAAGACAACACACACACAGCCCACCACAGTATAATATCACCAAGACAACACACACACAGCCCACCACAGTATTATATCACCAAGACAACACACACACAACCCACCACAGTATAATATCACCAAGACAACACACACACAGCCCACCACAGTATAATATCACCAAGACAACACACACACACAGCCCACCACAGTATAATATCACCAAGACAACACACACACAGCCCACCACAGTATATCACCAAGACAACACACACACAGCCCACCACAGTATAATATCACCAAGACAACACACACACAGTCCACCACAGTATAAAATCACCAAGACAACACACACAGCCCACCACAGTATAATATCGCCAAGACAACACATACACACACAGCCCACCACAGTATAATATCACCAAGACAACACACACAGTCCACCACAGTATAATATCACCAAGACAACACACACACAGCCCACCACAGTATAATATCACCAAGACAACACACCCACACAGCCCACCACAGTATAATATCACCAAGACAACACACACACAGCCCACCACAGTATAATATCACCAAGACAACACACACACAGCCCACCACAGTATAATATCACCAAGACAACACACACACAGTCCACCACAGTATAATATCACCAAGACAACACACACAGCCCACCACAGTATAATATCGCCAAGACAACACACACACACACAGCCCACCACAGTATAATATCACCAAGACAACACACACAGTCCACCACAGTATAATATCACCAAGACAACACACACACAGCCCACCACAGTATAATATCACCAAGACAACACACACACACAGCCCACCACAGTATAATATCACCAAGACAACACACACACAGTCCACCACAGTATAAAATCACCAAGACAACACACACAGCCCACCACAGTATAATATCGCCAAGACAACACACACACACACAGCCCACCACAGTATAATATCACCAAGACAACACACACAGTCCACCACAGTATAATATCACCAAGACAACACACACACAGCCCACCACAGTATAATATCGCCAAGACAACACACACACACACAGCCCACCACAGTATAATATCACCAAGACAACACACACAGTCCACCACAGTATAATATCACCAAGACAACACACACACAGCCCACCACAGTATAATATCACCAAGACAACACACACACACAGCCCACCACAGTATAATATCTCCAAGACAACACACACACAGCCCACCACAGTATAATATCACCAAGACAACACACACACAGCCTACCACAGTATAATACCACCAAGACAACACACACACAGCCCACCACAGTATAATATCACCAAGACAACACACACACAGCCCACCACAGTATAATATCACCAAGACAACACACACACACAGCCCACCACAGTATAATACCACCAAGAAAACACACACACACACACACAGCCCACCACAGTATAATACCACCAAGACAACACACACACACAGCTCACCACAGTATAATACCACCAAGATAACACACACACAGCCCACCACAGTATAATACCACCAAGACAACACACACACAGCCCACCACAGTATAATACCACCAAGACAACACACAGTCCACCACAGTATAATATCACCAAGACAACACACACACAGCCCACCACAGTATAATATCACCAAGACAACACACACACACACAGCCCACCACAGTATAATATCACCAAGACAACACACACACAGCCCACCACAGTATAATATCACCAAGACAACACACACACAGCCTACCACAGTATAATACCACCAAGACAACACACACACAGCCCACCACAGTATAATATCACCAAGACAACACACACACAGCCCACCACAGTATAATATCACCAAGACAACACACAGCCCACCACAGTATAATACCACCAAGACAACACACACACACACAGCTCACCACAGTATAATACCACCAAGACAACACACACACAGCCCACCACAGTATAATACCACCAAGACAACACACACACAGCCCACCACAGTATAATACCACCAAGACAACACACACACAGCCCACCACAGTATAATATCACCAAGACAACACACACACAGCCCACCACAGTATAATATCACCAAGACAACACACACACAGCCCACCACAGTATAATATCACCAAGACAACACACACACACACAGCCCACCACAGTATAATACCACCAAGACAACACACACACACACACAGCCCACCACAGTATAATACCACCAAGACAACACACACACACAGCTCACCACAGTATAATACCACCAAGACAACACACACAGCCCACCACAGTATAATACCACCAAGACAACACACACACAGCCCACCACAGTATAATACCACCAAGACAACACACACACACAGCCCACCACAGTATAATATCACCAAGACAACACACACACAGCCCACCACAGTATAATACCACCAAGACAACACACACACAGCCCACCACAGTATAATATCACCAAGACAACACACACACACACACAGCCCACCACAGTATAGTACCACCAAGACAAACACACACACAGCCCACCACAGTA
Source organism: Oncorhynchus keta (assembly GCF_023373465.1). Taxonomy (NCBI): domain Eukaryota; kingdom Metazoa; phylum Chordata; class Actinopteri; order Salmoniformes; family Salmonidae; genus Oncorhynchus; species Oncorhynchus keta. Next base: position 34,442,424 of record NC_068438.1, on the reverse strand, counting down.
TAATATCACCAAGACAACACACACACAGCCCACCACAGTATAATATCACCAAGACAACACACACACAGTCCACCACAGTATAGTACCACCAAGACAACACAACCCACCTCACCAGCAGGACAATGACTAATCAGCAATGTGAAAGGGCTGAACAACACATATCGCCTCAGACTCAAAGTTTTATCTGCCCTGTCAGTCTGAATAAGTCTGTGAATATGATATAATCTCTACTGCCTGCCTTCAAAATGAAAGATAGCAAAGTTGTTAGGGTTTCTGATTTTAGGAGAGTACTATTACATGTCATACTCTAGAGAGCATGCAGGAATTCAGGCAAGTCAAAGGTAGTCTGGCTAACCCAAACTTTGGGTGGTTTATATTGACACTGAGTCACCTAGGGTTGGTAGTACTTTACAAGCACAGCCAGAAAGGCTGAATGCAGCACTAAAACAGTACATTGAGGCATACAATCCTATCAAACTTCTGAATGGTTATGATGCCAGTAAGGCTCTGGATTTCACCACCTGGCAGTTCTCAGAGTTTCTTTGATCCTCCACTAAATTGGGTACAAGCCTTGCTTTTCTATATATAATTATCCTATTTTAGATACAAGCCTTGCTTTTCTTATCTAATATCCAATTATCCTATTTTGTCACTTGCTTCGGTCAGTTGATTTCTTTTGTTGTGGTTTAATTGGTTTCCTTTCCCTTCCTCACCCTGCTTTTAACAACTCCGCCTGTCTCTGAACGAGTCTATTCCACGGTTTCTCTTACTGTGGAATAATTCAATTAGTACCATCATTCCACTGTTCACAGATCCACCATTAGGGAACCACTCAATGATGTTTAAGTTGGCCATTTTCTCCCACAAACTACAATTAACAGAAAAGTCAGTTAAACATTGATTGACTCTGTGATTAATGTGAGAAGAGTCGCTGTAAGGCATTTGGCTTGACTAACTGTGCTCTTTCCCAATGTCTGTTTTTATGCAACTAACTTCAAACTAGCCTTTGTGGAAAAAGAGTAGAAGCATTATGTAACGGTCGTCGTATGAAGGAGAGGACCGAAGCGCAGCGTGGTAAGTGTTCATCTTGATTTTTAATACGAATAGTGAACACTGAAACAAAAACAATAAAACGACAAACGAACAGTCCTGAACGGTGAAATAAAACACAGAACAGGAAATAAACACCCACGAAACACAAGTTGGAAAAGGCTACCTAAGTATGATTCTCAATCAGAGACAACTAACGACACCTGCCTCTGATTGAGAACCATACCAGGCCAACCGCAAACACAACATAGAAAACTGAACATAGACAACCCACCCAACTCACGCCCTGACCAACCTAAAACAAAGACATAATAAGGTCAGAACGTGACACATTACACATTTACATTTCAGTCATTTCGCAGACGCTCTTATCCAGAGCGACTTCTTAAAATCATAATCTATGAATACTGTATGTATAAACAACTTGTTTTCAAGAGCAGAACGGATATGCTTTCATGACCGTGAGCGGTTTATTTCAGAATGTATTCCCTTTCGTGTAGGTGCTACAAAGCACAGACATGTGGTAGCATTATCAGCATACACCAATTTCACTGTAAGCGAGACAAGTTGTGATGCATTCTATTCTCTGTGGAACCTGGCAATGAAAAATACCATTATAATATGTGCATGCCTGCAATGTAAATGTATTTCAATTAATGTCATGACTCATGCAGAGCCGAGGAGAATGCAAAGCTCGTTCTAATGTGAGGAAAAGATGGGGAAGACGAGGAGGGAAGGAGGAGGAGGGAGCAGGGAGGGCTGGTAGGGTGAGGGGGACACTTCATAGATACAGTTATGAGTCTGTGTGTCTAGATTAAATGAAAATTGTATAAATTATAGTACTCATTGTGTCACTGTAAGGACATGATAGATCCCACTACAGTACCAATACATCTGGGTCATTTTTACCTTACATACATTACATACACATACGTCTGGATTTGCAATAACACACACACACACACACACACACACACACACACACACACACACACACACACACACACACACACACACACACACACACACACACACACACACACACACACACACACACACACACACACACACACACACACACACACACACACACACACACACACACACACACACACACACACACACACACACACACACACACACACACACACACACACATATATGCTGTGAAAGCACATTGTAAGTCACTCGCAATCTCTTTATGTGTTTTTATTCATCTCTTTCTACCTCTCCTACCTTGTGCCTCATCGCTCAGTCTTTTTATATCTTTGCCTTCTATCTCTAACTTTGTCTGGGACAATAGTACGCTATCACTCTCCTCCACTCCTATAAATGACCCTTCACTCTTGACTCATTCTTTTTCACATTTGCAGTTGCTGTAGTACACACACCCAACAGATATAAAAGATGCAGGGTATACCGAATAATAGAAAGGAGAATACCTGTGCACTGTTAAGACCAAAGTTTCTATGTATCAACGGTTTGGCAAATGAGAAGAGACACGTGCTATGTACAGTACCAGTCAAAAGTTTGTATTTTATATTTTATATTATACAAAGTAGCCACCCTTTGCCTTGATGACAGCTTTGCACACTCTTGGTATTCTCTCAACCAGGTTTCACCGGGAATGCTTTTCCAACAGTCTTGAAGGAGTTCCCACATATGCTGAGCGCTTGTTGGCTGCTTTTCCTTCACTCTGCGGTCCAACTCATCACAAACCATCTCAATTGGGTTGAGGTCGGGTGATTGTGGAGGCCACTTCATCTGATGCAGCACTCCATCACTCTCCTTCTTTTTCAAATAGCCCCTAGACAGCCTAGAGGTGTGTTTTGGGTCAATGTCCTGTTGAAATCAAATGATAGTCCCACTAAGTGCAAACCAGATAGGATGGTGTATCGCTGCAGAATGCTGTGCCTTGAATTCTAAATAAATCACTGACAGTGTCACCCGCAAATCACCCCTACACCATCACACCTCCTCCATGCTTCATGGTGGGAACCACACATGCAGGGATCATCTGTTCACCTACTCTGCATCTCACAAAGACCAAAGTGGATCCAAAAATCTCAAATTTAGACTCATCAGACCAAATGACAGATTTCCACCGGTCTAATGTCCATTGCTCGTGTTTCTTGGCCTGAGAAAGTCTCTACATATTATTGGTGTCCATCAGTATTGTTTTTTTTGCAGCACTTCGACCACGAAGGCCTCATTCATGCAGTCTCCTCTGAACAGTTGATTTTGAGATGTGTCTGTTACTTGAACTCTGTGAACCATTTACTTGGGCTGCAATTTCTGAGGCTGGGACCTCTAAAGAACTTATCCTCTACAGCAGAGGTAACTCTGGGTCTTCATTTCCTGTGGCAGTCCTCATGAGAGCCAGTTTCATCATAGCACTTTATGTTTTTTGCGACTGCACTTGAAGAAACTTTCAAAGTTCTTCAAATTTTCTAGATTTACTGACCTTCATGTCTTAAGGTAATGATGGACTGTCATTTCTCTTTGCTTTTTTGAGCTGTTCTTGCCATAATATGGACTTGGTATTTTACCAAATAGGGCTACCTTCTGTATACCACCCTACCTTGTCATAACACAACTGATTGGCTCAAACGCATTAAGATGGAAAGGAATCCAACAAATTAATTTTTAACAAGGCACACCTGTTAATTGAAATGCATTCCAGGTGACTACCTCATGAAGCTGGTTGAGATAATGCCAAGAGTGTGCAAATGGTGGCTACTTTGAAGAATCTCAAATATAAAATACATAATTTGTTCAACACTTTTTTTGGTTACTACATGATTCCATGTGTTATTTCATAGTTTTGATGTCTTCACTAATTATTCTACAATGTAGAAAATAGTAAAAATAAAGAAAAGCCCTGAAATTAGTAGCTGTGTCCAATCATTTGACTGGTACTGTACAACTATTACTGATGAATAACTGTGTTTTTCTTTCTGCTTGCATTTTGCATTTTTAAGTTTTTATTCTCTGTCATTTCTTTATTTCAGGGTTTGTCTGTAAATAGCGACCTTGGTCTCAGCATGACTCCCTGATAAAATAAAGGTTAAATTTTTTTATTTATTAACTGCAGTAGTATCTCTACAGAGTACTTATATCTCCTCTTACCGCACCCCATGACTTTTCACCTCCAGCTCCTCCCTCCTTCCCTCCTCCCAGCTGAGTGATAATTACAGTAGGCCAAGGCCAAAGCATTCAGGGCCAAAGCCCTTGGCCTCCCATCGACTCCTATGTTGAGAGCATCTGCTCTGCTCTGGGTTGACCACAGAGGTGTGTCCGCTGTGGCTCACTTTTCTCACATTTACATTTGAGTCATTTAGCAGATGCTCTTATCCAGAACAACTTACAGTTAGTGCATTCATCTTAAGATAGCAAGGTTGGACAACCCCATATCACTGTCATAGTAAGTCAATTGTTCCAATTGTTCCTCAATCAGCAAAGTCAAAGCAAGAGGTAGGGTTTAAGATGTTTTCGGAAGAGGTACAGGGACTCTACTGTCCTTGTTTCAGGGGGAAGCTGGTTCCACCATTGGGTTTTCAGGATAGAGACGAGTTTGAATTGGACTGAGTGAGAGCTTCCCTCCCGTAGGGGTGGGAGGGCCAAGAGACCCGAGGTGGCAGAACAGAGTGCTCGGATAGGGGTGTAGGGTTTGCGCATAGCCTGAAGGTAGGGAGGCAGTTCCTGTTGCTGTTCTGTAGGCAAGTACCATGGTCTTGTAGTGGATGCAAGCTTTGACTGGAATCCAGTGGAGTGTGCAGAACAGCGGGGGGATATGGGAGAATTTGGAAAGGTTGAATACCAGGTGGACTGCAGCATTCTAAATAAATTGCAGGGGTTTGATGGCACAAGCGGGGAGCCAAGCAAACAGTGAGTTGCAGTAGTCCAGACGGGAGATGACAAGTGCCTGGATTAGGACCTGCGCCGCTTCCTGTGTAAGGTATGGTCGTACTCTACGGATGTTGTAGAGCATGAACCTGCAGAAGCGAGTCACTGCTTTGATGGTCGGTGGGTGGTGTCCAGGGTCACGGCAAGGTTCTTTGCACTTTGGGAGGGGAACACAGTGGAGTTGTCAACCGTGATGGAGAGGTCTTGGAGCGGGCAGGCCTTCCCCGGAAGAAGAGCATCACCGTCAAGGTTGAGCTTGAGGTGGTGGGCTGACATCCAATCTGAGATATCTGCCAGGCACGCAGAGTGCGTGTCGCAACCTGGGTGTCAGAAGAGGACAAGGACAAAAATAGTTGAGCGTCATTACAGTGATAGGAGAGACGATTTGAGGATATGACAGAGCCGAGTGACTTGGTGTATGGAGACAAGATGAGAGGGCTTATAACCAAGCCCTGAGGGACACCAGTAGTGAGAGTACGTGTTGTAGACACCAATCCTCTACACGTCACCTGATAGGAGCAGCCTGTCAGATAGGATGCAATCTGGAACGGATGGAGAGGAGGATCTGTTGGTTCATGATGTTGAAGGCAGCGGAGAGATTCAGGAGGATTAGAACAGAGAAGAGAGGGTCAGTGTTGGCAGTGAGGACAGCCTCCGTAACACAGAGGAGAGAGAATCAGCTCTGGCAGTGAGGACAGCCTCCGTAACACAGAGGAGAGAGAATCAGCTCTGGCAGTGAGGACAGCCTCCGTAACACAGAGGAGAGAGAATCAGCTCTGGCAGTGCAGAGAGCCTCCGTGACACAGAGGAGAGAGAATCAGCTCTGGCAGTGCAGAGAGCCTCCGTGACACAGAGGAGAGAGAATCAGCTCTGGCAGTGAGGACAGCCTCCGTAACACAGGGGAGAGAGAATCAGCTCTGGCAGTGCAGAGAGCCTCCGTAACACAGAGGAGAGAGAATCAGCTCTGGCAGTGCAGAGAGCCTCCGTGACACAGAGGAGAGAGAATCAGCTCTGGCAGTGCAGAGAGCCTCCGTGACACAGAGGAGAGAGAATCAGCTCTGGCAGTGCAGAGAGCCTCCGTAACACAGAGGAGAGAGAATCAGCTCTGGCAGTGAGGACAGCCTCCGTAACACAGAGGAGAGAGAATCAGCTCTGGCAGTGCAGAGAGCCTCCGTGACACAGAGGAGAGAGAATCAGCTCTGGCAGTGCAGAGAGCCTCCGTGACACAGAGGAGAGAGAATCAGCGGAAAGAGAGTCAGTTCTGGCAGTGTGGAGAGCCTCCATGACACAGAGAAGAGAGAATCAGCTCTGGCAGTGCAGAGAGCCTCCGTGACACAGAGAAGAGAGAATCAGCTCTGGCAGTGCAGAGAGCCTCTGTGACACAGAGGAGAGAGAGTCAGCTCTGGCAGTGTAGAGAGCCTCCGTGACACAGAGGAGAGAGAGTCAGCTCTGGCAGTGCAGAGAGCCTCCGTGACACAGAGGAGAGAGAATCAGCTCTGGCAGTGCAGAGAGCCTCCGTGACACAGAGGAGAGAGAATCAGCACTGGCAGTGCAGAGAGCCTCCGTGACACAGAGGAGAGAGAATCAGCGGAAAGAGAGTCAGTTCTGGCAGTGTGGAGAGCCTCCATGACACAGAGAAGAGAGAATCAGCTCTGGCAGTGCAGAGAGCCTCCGTGACACAGAGAAGAGAGAATCAGCTCTGGCAGTGCAGAGAGCCTCTGTGACACAGAGGAGAGAGAGTCAGCTCTGGCAGTGTAGAGAGCCTCCGTGACACAGAGGAGAGAGAATCAGCTCTGGCAGTGCAGAGAGCCTCTGTGACACAGAGGAGAGAGAATCAGCGGAAAGAGAGTCAGTTCTGGCAGTGCAGAGAGCCTCCGTGACACAGAGGAGAGAGAATCAGCTCTGGCAGTGCAGAGAGCCTCCGTGACACAGAGGAGAGAGAATCAGCTCTGGCAGTGCAGAGAGCCTCCGTGACACAGAGGAGAGAGAATCAGCGGAAAGAGAGTCAGTTCTGGCAGTGTGGAGAGCCTCCATGACACAGAGAAGAGAGAATCAGCTCTGGCAGTGCAGAGAGCCTCCGTGACACAGAGAAGAGAGAATCAGCTCTGGCAGTGCAGAGAGCCTCCGTGACACAGAGGAGAGAGAATCAGCTCTGGCAGTGCAGAGAGCCTCCGTGACACAGAGGAGAGAGAATCAGCTCTGGCAGTGCAGAGAGCCTCCGTGACACAGAGGAGAGAGAGTCAGCTCTGGCAGTGTAGAGAGCCTCCGTGACACAGAGGAGAGAGAGTCAGCTCTGGCAGTGCAGAGAGCCTCCGTGACACAGAGGAGAGAGAGTCAGCTCTGGCAGTGAGGACAGCCTCCGTAACACAGAGGAGAGAGAATCAGCTCTGGCAGTGTAGAGAGCCAGACACAGAGAAGAGCAGTCTCATTTGAGTTACCCATCTTGAAGGCCAACTGGTTAGGGTCAAGAAGATCGTTGTATAAGAGATAACGAGAAAGTTGATCGGAGACAGGGTGCACAAGTGTTTTGGAAAGTAAAGAAAGAAGGGATAGTTTTTGACATCAGAAGGGTCGAGTGTTGATTTCTTGACGAGGGGAGCGACTCTGGCCATTTGGAAGTCAGATGGGAAGGAGCCTGTGGTCAAGGATGAGTTGATGAGGGAAGTGAGAAGGTCTCCAGAAATGGTCTGGAGAAGGGAGGAGGGGATGGGGGCGAGCGGGCAGGTTGTCGGGTGGCCGGACATCACTGGTCGCAGGATTTCATTTGTAGAGTGAAGGGAAAAAGAGACCAAGGCGTAGGGTAGTTGTGGGTGAGTGAATGAGGAGTGAATGTCATCAACCTTCTTTTCAAAGATGTTGACAATGGTGGACGATTAAGGAGGGAGGAGAAGGTGGAAAATAGTTTCCCAGGGTTAAAGGCAGAAGCTTGAAATTTAGAGTAAAGGAAAGTGGCTTTAGCAGCAGAAACATGGAGAGGGGAGAGTGAAAGGAGTTTAGTTTTCCTCCATTTTCGCTCAGTTGCCTGCAGCCCTGTTCTGTAAGCTTGCAATGAGTCACTCAGTGACAGAGATGGAAGGGAGGGCTGAGCCGACCCGGGAGGAAAGGGGACAGTGCGAGTCATAGGATGCGGAAAGGGAGGAGAGTAGGGACGAAGAGGAAGAAACAGGAGATAGGAGGGAGAAGGAAAGGAGATGATAGGATAGAAGAGGAGAGAGTAGTGGGAGAGAGAGAGCGAAGAATGCAACAGTGCATGACCATCTGGGCAGCGGCTGAGTGGCTAGGGTTGGAGGAGAGACAGAAAAATAAAATAATTAGAGACCTGGAGGGGGGTTGCAGTGAGATTAGTAGGTGAACAGCCTCTAGTAAAGACGAAGTCAAACGTAATTGCCCTGACCTTTAATCGATGTTGATGTGTCAACAGTCATCTGCAAGATATGAGCAGTCAGTTCATAACCTGGCCTCCCTAGAGGTGCAGTGGTCTAAGGCACTGCATTGCAATGCTAGAAGCGTCACTACCGACTCTGGTTCGTTCCCAGGCTGTGTCCCAACCGGCCGTGATCGAGAGTCCCATAGGGCGTCACACAATTGGCCCAGCGTCATGAGAGTTTGGCCGGGGGGGGCCAAAGCAGTTCACACACCAAGTATGCTACTGGGAAGACAGGCAGCACGAGCTGGCCCCAGCTAGGAAAAAGACAGTACTTGACAACAACAGATTAGGACAAAAGTTATACTTATCACTCCTGGAGTGTCCCCCAGCTATAGAAGGAAGCACATACAGTAGGGCAAAAACAAGTATTTAGTCAGCCACCAATTGTGCAAGTTCTCCCACTTAAAAAGATGAGATGCCTGCAATTTCCATCATAAAAATACAAAAGAAGAAAAAAAATCCAGAAAATCACATTGTAGAAATTTTTATAAATTTATTGCAAATTATGGTGGAAAATAAGTATTAGCAATATTTCTGTCTCTCACAGACCTGTAACTTCTTCTTTACGAGGCTCCGATATCCTCCACTCGTTACCTGTATTAATGGCACCTGTTTGAACTTGTTATCAGTATAAAAGACACCTGTCCACAACTTCAAACAGTCACACTCCAAACTCCACTATGGCCAAGACCAAAGAGCTGTCAAAGGACACCAGAAGCAAAATTGTAGACCTGCACCAGGCTGGGAAGACTGAATCTGCAATAGGTAAGCAGCTTGGTTTGAAGAAATCAAAGCTGGCAGCAATTATTAGGAAATGGAAGACATACAAGACCACTGATAATCTCCCTCGATCTGGGGCTCCACGCAAGATCTCACCCCGTGGGGTCAAAATGATCCAAAAAATCCCAGAACCACACGGTGGGACCTAGTGAATGACCTGCAGAGAGCTGGGATCAAAGTAACAAAGCCTACCATCAGTAAAACACTACGACACCAGGGACTCAAATCCTGCAGTGCCAGAAGTGTCCCCCTGCTTAAGACAGTACATTTCCAGGCCCATCTGAAGTTTGCTAGAGAGCATTTGGAGGATCCAGAAGAAGATTGGGAGAATGTCATATGGTCAGATGAAACCAAAATATAACTTTTTGGTAAAAACTCAACTCGTCGTGAATGAATGCTGAGTTGCATCCAAAGAACACCATACCTACTGTGAAGCATGGGGGTGGAAACATCATGCTTTGGGGCCATGATCCGTGTAAAGGAAAGAATGAATGGGGCCATGTATCGTGAGATTTTAAGTGAAAACCTCCTTCCATCAGCAAAGACATTGAAGATGAAACGTGGCTGGGTATTTCAGCATGACAATGATCCCAAACACACCGCCTGGGCAACGAAGGAGTATCTTCGTATGAAGCATTTCAAGGTCCTGGAGTGGCCTAGCCAGTCTCCAGATCTCAACCCCACAGAAAATCTTTGGAGGGAGTTGAAAGTCTGTGTTGCCCAGCAACAGCCCCAAAACATCACTGCTCTAGAGGAGATCTGCATGGAGGAATGGGTCAAAATACCAGCAACGGTGTGTGAAAACCTTGTGAAGACTTACAGAATACGTTTGACCTCTGTCATTGCCAACAAAGGGTATATAACAAAGTATTGAGATACACTTTTGTTATTGACCAAATACTTATTTTCCACCATAATTTGCAAATAAATTCATTAAAAATTCTACAATGTGATTTTCTGGATTTTTTTCCCTCTCATTTTGTCTGTCACAGTTGAAGTGTACCTATGATGAAAATGACAGGCCTCCCTCATATTTTTAAGTGGGAGAACTTGCACAATTGGTGGCTGACTAAATACTTTTTTGCCCCACTGTATGAATGGTGTTACATAAAGGCCTGGTGTGTGTGAGTGTGTTTGCGTGTTACTGGACCTCGGGAGGTCAGACTGAATGAGACGACCCTGATGACATGTCTGGGCTTTTCAGACAGATGTAACCAGACCCCAGGACTTAACCAGACCACATGGGACCTAACCAGACCCCAGGACCTAACCTGACCCCAGGACCTAACCAGACCCCAGGAAGTAACCGGCTGACATGAAAAAGTAGAAGGAGCTACAGGACCGAGCTGTTAAACTGTTTTTATTACAATAAGACACAGGGAGGTCTGTTGAAGTGTTCGAGAATGCAGGGCTGTGAGGTGAGGGGAGGGAGGGAGAGGGTGAGAGAAAGTTTGAGCTGCAGTATTTTCACAGCCAACAGTGAGTTGAGTTGGCTCTCAAATGACTGCGGTCCATTATGCCAAGCATCTATAAAAATTACACTCTGTAACAAACAGTATTTTGGCGGCGATAACTAAAACCCCGGACATTACATGCCCTCTTCAGGCTAACCCTAGAAGCCCATTATAAAGGAAGTCATCTTCAGGATCCCCAGTGTCCAAAGCGTCTACTCATCAGTCTTTCTCCCCTTATCCATGAACGTAGACCCAGAGGTCAGGTGGGGGTGAAGTGGTGATCCTCTCCCAGGCTCACCTGACAGTAGGCAGGGAGCGGGGACGTGCAGGGCAGGTGGATAAAACCCTGCTGCTCTCCCGTTGGGGGTTCATGTCTCCATGCTCTTAGTGAACTAACCACTGATGACAGGCGGCCCAGTATTACCTCCCACCTCTCCTCTCCCTTCCCCCTCTCCTCTCCCTGCCTCCCTCTCCCTTCCTCCCCCTCCCCCCTCCCCCGTCATCCATCTCATGGATCATGTTAATAAATGATGCCCCCAGACAGCGTTTAATAGAGTGAAACACTGCCGGCCAGAACCATGGAGAAGGTGTCTCACCACTCTCCTTTCAAACCGCTCATCAACATGCTAAATTAATAATGAGGAAACCGTTTAAGTCAATGAGCCACCTTTCCTGTCTTCTGCACCTGCAATGACAGCTAACAGCCCTGGGAGAGATGGCCACAGAGGTGGCCACAGAAGGAGAAACAGTACGGCTACTTAAGTAACATGTACATATGAAAGGTGCTTATCCAACCCTGACTGGTGTACTCAACATGCTACTAGGTCAACAAATTAACTTGCAAACCTTTTTTCCCCCATCCTTTATATAATGGTCATTAAGCATAGTCCAGATGAGCTACAGGCACAAACAGTTGATGAGAGTAATTTTCTGTCCACCGTTACTGTAATCAGATGAGTTAGTGCTGGGCTGGAACAAAAACCTGCAGACCCTGTAGCTCCAATTGTGAACACACACACACACACACACACACACACACACACACACACACACACACACACACACACACACACACACACACACACACACACACACACACACACACACACACACACACACACACACACCAGGCTGGGGGATGGCAAGCCGCCAGTTTAATTTACTTGTGGTGGATCATCACTTTGCCCATACAGTAAAGTGAAGGACACCATTGAGTCATTTGATTGGCTGACTCGACACGGACAGGGAGGGAGTAAAAGGGTCAGGGTGTAGGTAGTGGAGTTTCTGGGACCGATCCCATGCTTGTTCGAAATAAAATCTAAATAGAAATTCTGTTTTCTCAGGCCTTTAAATTTGTCTATAAACTCTGTCCTCTGTATTTGTTTTTAGGAGACAGTGCAGATGTGAGAAATCCCTCTAAGAAGCTTACCGTCCGCTTTCCTTTTGCATATAGCTAGGCTCCGTCTGGACCGGCGATAAGGCAGGGAGAGAGAGAGACTATTCATGTGGACACCGGCTTCTAATTCCACCCTCAATATAACACTCATTATGGGTTCATCTAGATGGGAAAGGAGTGTTTAAGACACTTTTACTGAGAGGGGAGTGAACTCAGTATCCGGAAAATACTCTGCTGGGTTGATGATGAATAAACACTTGTTTTGTTTGTCTGGCAGAGAGAGAGACTCGGGCGAAACAAAAAGAGTCTCTCAGTAATCACCTACGCCACAATGAATCTGCATGGAAAGTGGTAAGCACACTACTGCAATGCACATTAAACATGTGCAAATGTAGTTCAGGTTTTCAAAAGCAATCATCTCTCTGCATCAGCGTTTCCTCTTCAAGAGCTCTCTTCAAACAGACAGAAATGAAGCGTCAAAATGTGGCCAGGAAAACATCTTTCAATGAGAGCAGTTTGTGGATGAATATAATGCAATGGAGTCTGCAGAGATAATGCTACTGTCAAACAGAGAAATTGGAGAGAGTACGACTTTTGATAGATTCTTAAATTGAAATCCGAGGAGTACTGCTCCAGCCCTTCGAGGGATGCAGTCCCTGCTGGTTTTAAGTTCCTCGTGTTATTTCATTGATCAATCATTGTTATTGATAGGCCATAGATTTCACACACCTGTTCAAATGCTGTCTCATTCCATGTCAAGGTTGAAGAAGTTTGGAGTTTTCCACAAACGAGTACTCTGTGGCCCTTGAGAACCAGAGTCAAACAACCCTAGTAGAGATCATTTGAATTGGCTACGAGCAGCATCATTTCTTCCTCTTCAATTCCCTTTCACTCCTTCAACATGACCTCTAACTGCACTCTATGGACATGTCATGCATGCAACACATGCCATCGCAGACTTCACACAAAGAGCCCTCAAACCAACATGTTTAATATAATATATATCCATATAATGAATCTGTGTGTTTCTGAGAAGAGAGGGGTAAAAACTCAAGGTTATTTGAGCTTAATCTAGGTGAACGTAACGAAGTGAGTTTATAAATATAATATGTGTAATGATGCTGGTGCTAATCTGAATCTCTTCCCCATAATTCATTCTAATTACATCACTTGTGAGTGCATGTTTTATTTACGAGCAGAAATGTGTGTATGTGATTAAACTTGTCAATATCCTGGCAGTGTGAGAGGATTGGAATAGGGAATGGAATGGAAATGGTATGGGGTGGCATTCCAACACCGATCTCACACCTGGAGCTGGGAAATAGGGATGTACAGATGTAGGATCTTAATGTGATCACCCTGTTGCAGGATACATTTTATGCAATGCAGGAAATAAAAAAAATGTGTATTTGAGGTTTGAAAATGCTTCTGAAGTCTCTAATTTCCACATAGTCATTTCAGACTTGATGTTCCCTTCTGAAAAATGTATCGAACCCTACTAAAATGTCTATGAATTATAATTCACATTTCCTGTTGCTGCAGGATTATTTTCCTGCTGTAGCAAACTGGCTCAAATTAACAACCTACAACAGTGCTCACTTATCCTTTCCTAATGCACTTTATTTTCATTCCCAGGGGAGTGAATACAATAAGTATATCATATAGGTACTGTCAGACTACATTAAATCCCATTTGTTGTGGCCCGAGGTTGTATCATCTTCTTTAGTAATAACCCACACTTCTGCAAACACAGTCAGAAACAGATGGATAACCATCCACTCCATAGCATATCTGAGTAAAAGGTATTGTTCTCTTTCAGATTAGGGAAAAAAGAATGTGTGAGTTACGGTAGAAATGACTGTTTAAATATCATGCGTCATGTAAATCTAAAAATCTAAACATATCAAGATAGAGTAATTTACTGCTCGACCTTGACAGAGAGAGGAAGGGACACACACACACGCGCGCTGAGTTACTGTAGAAATGATTGACATCGTCAGACCCCCAAAGCACTCAGCAAGCTGTTTAAACATCATGCATCATGTAAATCTAAAAATCTAAACTTAACAAACCAAAGTAACCCACTGCTAGACTGACAGAGAGAGGAAGGGACACACACACAGACACACACACACACACACCAGGTCAGCGTCATAAGATCATCCTCACACACACCATGGCTTGTCAGTCAACATCATAAGGTCATCCTCACACACACCATGGCTTGTCAGTCAACATCATAAGGTCATCCTCACACACACCTTGGCTTGTCAGTCAACATCATAAGGTCATCCTCACACACACCATGGCTTGTCAGTCAACATCATAAGGTCATCCTCACACACACCATGGCTTGTCAGTCAACATCATAAGGTCATCCTCACACACACCATGGCTTGTCAGTCAACATCATAAGGTCATCCTCACACACACCATGGCTTGTCAGTCAACATCATAAGGTCATCCTCACACACACCTTGGCTTGTCAGTCAACATCATAAGGTCATCCTCACACACACCATGGCTTGTCAGTCAACATCATAAGGTCATCCTCACACACACCATGGCTTGTCAGTCAACATCATAAGGTCATCCTCACACACACCATGGCTTGTCAGTCAACATCATAAGGTCATCCTCACACACACCATGGCTTGTCAGTCAACGTCATAAGATCATTGATTTGCAAAAAGAAAAGCCAAACACTGAAGCTGAGAAGAAACCCAATGACAACCCAGAGGGAGTCAGTCAGTTTTGCACCTCAGTTAGTCCTCCATCTCAGTCAGTGCTCTTTTATGAGTCAGCAAAAGATAGCAAAACCCCTAGGTATCTGAAGCTCAACAAAAAGGAGAAGAAAACTACTCTACTGTATGTGTCTCCATATTTGTTTACTTTAATTTCAAACAACAAAACTCCAAACGGTTGTTCCTGTAGGCTGATAATGCATCAGGAGTTTGTTCTGATGTGACAGTGAACAAAGTGGAATAGTTTTTGGGTGAATAAAGGTGAATGAAAGGAAAAGGTAGATGGGAGGAGACTTCAGAGAGTGCAGCAGAGTGTTTGACAGCTGACCTCAACTTAGAGGTCAAAGGTTGAAGGTCAAAGACAGGGCATTGGGGGTTTAGATAGGAAGTCCATAATCAAGGACATTTCCTCCTACTTGTTTCCCTGTATGCCTCGATGTACTGTACACATTGGAACTTATTCTAAAACCGATTGCAGCCCTGAAAAATAGAAATGTAAGAGAAATTAGCATGACAAAGCTAAATAGCCCACGGAAAGAGAGAGGGATGAGGAGAGAGACAACAGCTGAGAGAGACAGACAGAAGAAAATTGAGAGAAAGAGAGGGACAGACATACAGACAGAAAACATTTGAGAGAAAGAGAGGGACAGACACACAGACAGAAAACATTTGAGAGAGAGGGACAGACATACAGACAGAAAACATTTGAGAGAGAGGGACAGAGGGAAAAGGTCTCTAGTGACTCTAAGCTAATATGAGATTGAGAAAACAACAGGCCTATCTGGTTTCCACTGCATTAATGTGCTATTAATAAACACAGACTCACTCACACACACACACTCTCCTTGCGTGCGCGCACACATAAACACATACGCACATGAGGTATGGAGGTATTTATATACTATAGTATTCACTGTAGTGTTTTTGCAGACATTACTGTATTCTACAGTTTACTATGTAATTCTATAGTAAATACTACACATGATCAATGGATACTAGTATGCAATATAGTATTCTACAGTCTCCAACGGTTGAAAAACCCACCGTCAATTGACAATCTTATGTGTATTGCGCAATCACCTTTTGCACACAGCCTTGCTCTCTCTCTCTCTCGTGGTTTTGTGGTTTCATGGACTTGAGTTATAAGTGCGCCATTCCACCTGATGCAAGCTGATGTGTGTGTGTGTGCGTCAGTCGGCAACTCTATCTATTGGTTCCCACCGTGTATTATTGTATTGTGTACACCAGTGTGCGTAACTGCCAAAAAGACCACACACACACGCTTGCTATACAACACTATGCCTTTGACAGTTCGCATGGATCTCCTGGAATTAGCATTTTCCTTTGTTATACGCTAGTCAAGCCAAGTTAGGCATCTAGTGTTCCACAACTACAACATTCTATAGTAAGCACTACAGTATTCTACAGTACTGTATACTACAACATTCTATAGTAAGCACTACATGATTGAGGTATACTGCAGTGTAAATTATAGTATTCTACAGGATAGTATATAATTATATAGCGCTTTGTACCACTGTACTGTACAGTACTGTATACTACAACATTCTATAGTAAGCACTACAGTATTCTACAGTACTGTATACTACAACATTCTATAGTAAGCACTACAGTATTCTACAGTACTGTATACTACAACATTCTATAGTAAGCACTACAGTATTCTACAGTACTGTATACTACAACATTCTATAGTAAGCACTACATGATTGAGGTATACTGCAGTGTAAAGTATAGTATTCTACAGGATAGTATATAATTATATAGCGCTTTGTACCACTGTTTACATGGTTTCTATAGCTACTCATAATGTAGTGCTATGGTCCACTGGGTTGCTAAATGTTTTTTTGTTGTAGTGCTGGACTGTGTACCGATGTATCTCTGTGTAATGTTTTTATGGGTCTGCTTGATGACTTGTCTGGTACTTTAGAGCATTGTTTCCTACCTCCGGTCCTCCAGTACCCCCAACAGCACACGTTTTTGTTATAGCCTCAGACAAAAACACCTGATTCAGCTTGTTAAGGACTTGATGATTAGTTGACAAGTAGATTCATGTGTGCTTGTCCGGGGCCACAACAGAAATATGTGCTGTTGGCGGTGCTTGAAGACCAGAGTTGGGAAACAATGCTTTAGAGCAGTGTTCAACTCTTACCCTATGAGGTTTGGAGCCTGCTGGTTTTCTGTTCTACCTGATCATTCATTGCACCTGATTTCTTAGGTCAAGATCAGTCACTAATTAGAGGGGAACAATGAAAAAATGCAGTGGAATTGGCTTGGAGGTCAGAGTTGAGTTCGAGGGCTTTAGAGCAATACGTGATACTTGCATATAAATCTGTAATTATATCAAGTTACCTTGGAAACAAGTTACAGTTAATCAAGTTTAGTCCATTCTGTAACATCATAGGCAAACTTTTTCCATTGCATTGAGGATGAATTTAGACTTGGTTTGATCAAGAACCTTTTTTATTTTCAGCATTGATTTAAGAAACAAAAAAGCAGTTAAAAATAACTCATTTTGTAAACTCAATTGCTGCAGTTAGATTAGATATATTTTAATACTCCCTGAAATAATTAAAAAGGAACAGAAACCAGAAAGATATTTAAACAAAAAAGAAAAACCACAGGGATGTAATGTAATGCAGGTGTTGTACATGTAATACTGTGGAAGTTCAACCTAGTCTATTGAAAGGCTATTTATCTTTAAAAGCAAAAGGTTAATGAAAAAAAAAGACTTTAGTTGAAATGCGACCGGAGGAGGGGAGCTGAGGTTAAATGATTTATTTATCATGGTCTCTTACGGTCCACATTCACATCAAACACAAGAAACTCAAAGAAAGTCAGTCAGGATTGCAATTCAATATCTACAAAATCAGCATGTAAACAATCTAGCTATCTATGTACACTGTACAAAGATTTTAACACAAACTTACATCTTTTACAAAATAATCTTGCCCGACTGGATCAGGCATATTATATTCCAAAACAACTCCAAGTCTCATACAACTCCAAGTCTCATACAACTCCAAGTCTCATACAACTCCAAGTCTCATACAACTCCAAGTCTCATACAACTCCAAGTCTCATACAACTCCAAGTCTCATACAACTCCAAGTCTCATACAACTCCAAGTCTCATACAACTCCAAGTCTCATACAACTCCAAGTCTCATACAACTCCAAGTCTCATACAACTCCAAGTCCAATACAACTCCAAGTCTCATACAACTCCAAGTCTCATACAACTCCAAGTCTCATACAACTCCAAGTCTCATACAACTCCAAGTCTCATACAACTCCAAGTCCAATACAACTCCAAGTCCAATACAACTCCAAGTCTCATACAACTCCAAGTCTCATACAACTCCAAGTCCAATACAACTTCAAGTCCAAAACAACTCCAAGTCCAAAACAACTCCAAGTCCAATACAACTCCAAGTTTCATACAACTCCAAGTCCAATACAACTCCAAGTCCAATACAACTCCAAGTCTCATACAACTCCAAGTCCAATACAACTCCAAGTCCAATACAACTCCAAGTCTCATACAACTCCAAGTCCAATACAACTCCAAGTCCAAAACAACTCCAAGTCCAAAACAACTCCAAGTCCAAAACAACTCCAAGTCCAATACAACTCCAAGTCTCATACAACTCCAAGTCCAATACAACTCCAAGTCCAATACAACTCCAAGTCCAAAACAACTCCAAGTCCAATACAACTCCAAAACAACTCCAAGTCTAATACAACTCCAAGTCCAAAACAACTCCAAGTCCAATACAACTCCAAGTCCAATACAACTCCAAGTCCAATACAACTCCAAAACAACTCCAAGTCCAATACAACTCCAAGTCCAAAACAACTCCAAGTCCAAAACAACTCCAAGTCCAATACAACTCCAAGTCCAAAACAACTCCAAGTCCAATACAACTCCAAGTCCAATACAACTCCAAGTCTAATACAACTCCAAGTCCAAAACAACTCCAAGTCCAATACAACTTCAATACAACTCCAAGTCCAATACAACTCCATGTCCAAAACTACTCCAAGTCCAATACAAGTCCAATACAACTCCAAGTCCAATACAACTCCAAGTCCAATACAACTCCAATACAACTCCAACTCCAATACAACTCCAAGTCCAATACAACTCCAAGTCCAATACAAGTCCAATACAACTCCAAGACAAATACGACGCTGTTTTGTTATCTGTCCAGATGTGTAGAATACAAGTCCAAAACTCATCCATTGTTTATTTAATTTTTTAAGCAGACAGAACCAAAATGTAACACTGTAACTGACAAAACCCATGATGCAACACTGCCTAGCCGCTGTGATTGGTATGGGATGCTACATTATTATATTATTTTCCAATGCATTTGCATTGTGCATGGACCCTACTTCTCATCTATCAGTCAGTCTATTGCTGTTATGGCTTTGGGAAATTCTGGAGTGACTCTATGAAACCTGCTCAGTGCAAAACACATGGGAAGAAGGAAATCAAATAAAAGACATTGAGCTGCATGCTGGGAAATGTAATAGCTCAAGCACACTCAATGTGAATTGTCAATTTTCAATGTCTATTTAAAAATCAGGGACTTGTGAAAAGACAATTACAAACACAAAAATTCCTCAGTGCTTATTATGCTAATTTCACTGGCCCAGAATTGACATATTATCATCATGCCCTTTGGAGGATTTCAATAATGTAGCATGTTTCATGTAATAATCATGAAAACATAAAACATCAAAAGATACTAGTGCAAAACAATAAAGATCATAGCATCATTAAAGCAAAATGAGCGACTCGGCAGGATAGCAGTTTAGCATGTGGTGGGACAGAAGGAATGCTCACAGGCCTGATTTCGGGGAAGAGGTCTGGACTAAGGGTAATATTAAACATATTCCACATCAATCCAAATAGCATTCTTAGAGTGGATAATAATACAAAATATCTTCTTCTTCCATTTCAATTGCACCACTATGGTCCTTTTACTATTTCACAAATTCTGTACAGGTTATGTATGAGCGGATTTGTACAAAATAACAAAACTAGGGGGAAAAAAAGACACAAATCTGACAGGGGGGAGTTTCCCCCCAAGTGGATTGCATCGTGGTTAGGGGAAAGTCCATTGGGTCTCTGTGGGTGAGCAGGTGTAGTGAGAGGTGGGACAGGGGAGCTGTGTGGAGCGTGCAGCTAACAATCACATCCGCTATGACAGAGAAGGCCATATCACAGTACTGACCATTCAATTACAATATTGTCCCTTGAATTTTTCCCCCAAACATTCTTAATCTTTTGTTTATTGATTAGCTCATCCATTTTCTCTGGAGTTGTCTCTTAAAAGTTTGTATTTTTTTTCACTTTTTTGTTTTCATTCCTACTCAGCATATCTGGTAGGCTTTATGTTCCTGCTATGGAAGAGTATAACACTCAGCTGACCTTGACACGGGCCACTGCTAGGGTAGTGGCTATGATCATAACCAGCTATAGGTACTAATGTGACAAAACACATTGCTTTCCATTGTATGCGGCTTGGTATTATCTTAAGGGGTCGTTTCTTAAGGGTAGTGGTTAAGGGTAGTGGCTAAGGGTAGTGGTTAAGGGTGGTGGCTTGGAATGAGGGAAACTAGTTTAAGGATAAAGCCTGCAATGGGTGAAGTGGTTTATCCATGTGTATGTGACCAATACAATGCAATTGATTTAAGGTTAGTGTTTGCAATGGCAGTGGTTGAAGGGTTAGGGTGGGTACTGTTTTGATAACGTAGCCACTAGCTAGCAGTGTGTCCATTATACACCAATCATTCCTCTCTGAGCAAGGACCTCCATCTCTCATAACTCCAGCTCGACACACTACTCTAACAGTCTCTGTTCTGCTCTCCTGCCCATCCCGTCCCCTAGCCAGTACTCTTGACCCCACGGTGGGGCCCAGTCAGACCTCAGACCTCAGTCTGTTGCTGCATCTCTACGGTGTGTATCCCACCCCGGTGGAGCTCATCCATACTGTCAAAGTCACTACCGCCCGCCTCTGAGTCATCAAAGCCACAGGGCGCCGACAGGTCCGAGGCCGATGACGCGTTCACCGACAACCTCATGTTCAGCGACACATTATCTTCCATGTCCCCGCCTCCCGGCGTGATCACCCTACCCACAAAAGTGCTGAACTCCTCCCCCCCGGGCCCGCCTTGCCCCGCCTCCCCCAGGGGCAGCTGGTGTGGGGGCAGGTATTGGCTGGGGTGGAAGTGTGGGCGGGGAGACCTGTGGCGTCCGGTGCTGCCACTACCACTCCCACTCAGGGTGCTCTCCTTGGAGGCGGGCTGGGTGGTGGGAAGGGTGTCGTAGGGGTGCCCCTGGTACTCCTCCAAGGGAGTGGGAAGGGGAGGAGGGAGCTGGTCCTGGGTCAGAAACTCCTCTTCATGGGGAGGGGGGAAGTCACTGTCGATGTCGTAGCCCCCGAGGTAGTAGTCTGACTCCAGCTCCCGGGCGCTGCCCCCCAGGTGAGAGCTGCCCCCCAGTCGGGAGGCTGAGGCAACCATGTCTCCGTGGCCCCCTAGGCCGCTGACCTCGTAACTGGGCACCTCTTCGATGTCGGGTAGCCGTGAGTTGGGCATCCAGTCAGACGTGTCCCAGTGATACGCTAGAGGAGGGAGAGACAGTTAGATTACATTTAGCAAACACAATCTCTGCCAACATGCCCGATGGACAGTTCAAATCTGAAGGTCCATCAGTTAGTGGACCACTACAGTCTCTCTGTAGAGGTCCATCGGGCATGTTAGTGGACCACTACAGTCTCTCTGTAGAGGTCCATCAGTTAGTGGACCACTACAGTCTCTCTGTAGAGGTCCATCGGGCATGTTAGTGGACCACTACAGTCTCTCTGTAGAGGTCCATCAGTTAGTGGACCACTACAGTCTCTCTGTAGAGGTCCATCAGTTAGTGGACCACTAGAGTCTCTCTGCAGAGGTCCATCGGGCATGTTTGTAGACAACAAAAACACAGTTAGATGTCAACCATAGCACGGGGAACATCCCTGTACAGGGAACATGTTAGCTGTGTTTGAAGGTTTCACAACATGCAGGAGCGAGGCCTGGGAACGTCAGGGGTCACAGCCAAGCCATGGTGAGAGATCAGCGGATACTGACCGATGGGATCATTCAAAGTAAAACACACATCACATATACTTCCACATGTTAACAAGACTGTTTCATAAAGCATTCAACTGTAAAATACTAAAGAGAAACTAAGAAAGGAAAAACAAACAGTACGCGCATCAAAGGAAATGAAAAAAAACAAAGTGAGAAGCACTAATAAGTTATATCCATCCTGACAAGTTCAAGAAAAGCTTCAGACAACAAATGTCAACGAGGACAAACTCATTAAAAGCAGTAGAAACATCAGTCACATGGAGTAACAATGAAACAACACACTCGGAGGTGGGATGCAAATGCAATGCAGTGAGAGGATTAACCATAACATGTCACGGGCAGCAGGCGACAGCAAAGGAAAGCCAAAATTGGCCAAACTGTGGAGGGACGGCAGTGAGAGAAGCCTCTCCACCCTGGCAACGTGACATCTCCAAGGATGCATCAGGGCTGCTCAGTCAGCAGAACAATACTGTGACTGGGGCTAACACATGCTGGGGTGTGTGTGTGTTGGCAGGGGGCCAGGAGTAACAAATCACACAAACACAGTGAGCTGGGATGGAGACTGGGAAGAGGGGGTTGTAGTGAGATGGAGAGTGAGAGAAAGGGAGAGAGAGAGGATGAGAGAAGGAAGAGGGAGCGAGAGAGAGGGAGAGAGAGAAATGAAAAGAGAGAAGAAAGGAGCAAGGTGAGAGAGTGAGATTAAGAGGGAGAGAGAAGTAAAGGGAGTGATGTGAGATGAAGAATAAAGAGGGGGGAGGGGGTCACCTCTGTTGTAGCTCTGACCTTGGTCCATGACTGACACTGTCACGTGGGAGAACAGGAGAAGAGAGTGCTTTAGCGTGTTAGTGTGTGTTTGCGTGTGTGTGTGTTTGTGTGTGTGTGTTAGAGGTGCCAAACAGGTGTTGGCATGGATTAGGACCGGACCATATGAGATTTGAGGGGGGAAATATGTCAGTTTATTTATGTACGTGTAATATGTCAGTTTATTTATGTATGTGTAATATGTCAGTTTATTTATGTATGTGTAATATGTCTTTTTATTTATGTACAGTATGCGTAATATGTCAGTTTATTTATGTACAGTATGTGTAATATGTCAGTTTATTTCTGCATGTGTAATATGTCAGTTTATTTATGTACAGTATGTGTAATATGTCAGTTTATTTATGTATGCATAATATGTCAGTTTATTTATGTATGTGTAATATGTCAGTTTATTTATGTACAGTATGTGTAATATGTCAGTTTATTTATGTATGTGTAATATGTCAGTTTATTTATGTATGTGTAATATGTCCGTTTCTTTATGTATGTGTAATATGTCAGTTTATTTATGTATGTGTAATATGTCAGTTTATTTATGTACAGTATGTGTAATATGTCAGTTTCTTTATGTACAGTATGTGTAATATGTCAGTTTCTTTATGTACAGTATGTGTAATATGTCAGTTTCTTTATGTACAGTATGTGTAATATGTCAGTTTATTTATGTACAGTATGTGTAATATGTCAGTTTCTTTATGTACAGTATGTGTAATATGTCAGTTTATTTATGTACAGTATGTGTAATATGTCAGTTTCTTTATGTACAGTATGTGTAATATGTCAGTTTCTTTATGTACAGTATGTGTAATATGTCAGTTTATTTATGTACAGTATGTGTAATATGTCAGTTTATTTATGTACAGTATGTGTAATATGTCAGTTTATTTATGTACAGTATGTGTAATATGTCCGTTACTTTATGTATGTGTAATATGTCAGTTTATTTATGTACAGTATGTGTAATATGTCAGTTTCTTTTTGTATGTGTAATATGTCAGTTTCTTTATGTACAGTATGTGTAATATGTCAGTTTCTTTATGTACAGTATGTATAATGTCCGTTTCTTTATGTACAGTATGTATAATATGTCAGTTTCTTTATGTACAGTATGGGTAATATGTCAGTTTCTTTATGTACAGTATGTGTAATATGTCAGTTTCTTTATGTACAGTATGTATAATATGTCAGTTTCTTTATGTACAGTATGTGTAATATGTCAGTTTCTTTATGTACAGTATGTGTAATATGTCAGTTTCTTTATGTACAGTATGTGTAATATGTCCGTTACTTTATGTATGTGTAATATGTCAGTTTATTTATGTACAGTATGTGTAATATGTCAGTTTCTTTTTGTATGTGTAATATGTCAGTTTCTTTATGTACAGTATGTGTAATATGTCCGTTTCTTTATGTACAGTATGTATAATGTCCGTTTCTTTATGTACAGTATGTATAATATGTCAGTTTCTTTATGTACAGTATGTGTAATATGTCCGTTTCTTTATGTACAGTATGTATAATGTCCGTTTCTTTATGTACAGTATGTATAATATGTCAGTTTCTTTATGTACAGTATGTGTAATATGTCAGTTTCTTTATGTACAGTATGTGTAATATGTCAGTTTCTTTATGTACAGTATGTGTAATATGTCAGTTTCTTTATGTACAGTATGTGTAATATGTCCGTTACTTTATGTATGTGTAATATGTCAGTTTCTTTATGTACAGTATGTGTAATATGTCAGTTTCTTTTTGTATGTGTAATATGTCAGTTTCTTTATGTACAGTATGTGTAATATGTCCGTTTCTTTATGTACAGTATGTATAATGTCCGTTTCTTTATGTACAGTATGTATAATATGTCAGTTTCTTTATGTACAGTATGTGTAATATGTCCGTTTCTTTATGTACAGTATGTATAATGTCCGTTTCTTTATGTACAGTATGTATAATATGTCAGTTTCTTTATGTACAGTATGGGTAATATGTCAGTTTCTTTATGTACAGTATGTGTAATATGTCAATGCACATGTTGTGAGTTAAACTCTGATTCAGCCCAGCCCTGACCTTTTCAGCCTGTCCCCATGAACCCCTGAGTGTGTGTGTGTGTGTGTGTGTGTGTGTGTGTGTGTGTGTGTGCGTGCGTGCGTGCGTGCGTGCGTGCGTGCGTGTGTGCGCGTGTGTGTGTGTGTGTGTGTGTGTGTGTTGAGGCTTGCTACTTCAACACAAGAGTTCCATGTAAGCTAGGTATTTGGATGTGTACTGAAAATATAAAGCCTACAGTATGTACATTGAGATTACATACAAGCCATGTATTTTACACCATAGCTGAAGTACACGATATTCAAACCACAACACTGTCATGGTATTGTCATGGATAGCATTGTCATGGCATCTCATAGAGAGAGATAAGTACAGGGAGAAGTAAAGAGAGTGTCAGAAGGATAGAGAGAGAGAGAGAAGGGTGGATGAGACATGGTACCTTCGTTTTCAATAGTGTCGACTGCATCATTGACCAGTCGAATGACGGTCACTATGGAGGCTTGTTGGAGAGAAGCAGAGGGAGGAGACACGATTTGAGACACAGGAAGTTGACAACAGACTCCCAGGAAAAAGCTACTATTGGCTGAAGATGGGATAAACACTAGGGCCGTGTAGTATGGGAGGTGTCTGATCAAAAGCTACAAATGGAACCAGACTTAGAAGTCTTCCACTTTTAGAAAAAAAGGGTGCTATCTAGATCTCCAGAGGGGTTTTAGGCTTCCACATAGGAGAACACTTTAGAGAACACCTTTCGGTTCCAGGTAGAACTCTTTTGGGTTCTACATGGAAAGGTTCTACATGGAACCCGAAAGGGTTCTTTCTACTTGGAACCAAAAAAAGTTCTACCTGGAACCAAAAAAGGTTCTACCTGGAACCAAAAAAGGTTATGGGGACAGCCCCAAAAAAGCTTTTGGAACCCTTTTTTCTAAGAGTGTAGGAGGGGACTAACACAGAATCCATGTGCATTTGCTTATCCAAGTATTGGAGAGTATCCCCAGCAAAGAAAACACACACACACCTACACACACCCACACACACACACACACACACACACACACACACACACACACACACACACACACACACACACACACACACACACACACACACACACACACACACACACACACACACACACACACACTTACTTCCATTTACAAATGTAAACATGAGGTAGGGCTGTGTTCAGAGAGACGAGAGCTAGATTGTTAAATTATGTTTTGAAGACATTCAGTGAAAATCAGATGAATACAAAAATAACAAGAAAGAGAAATAAATCAAATGGAATGAACATAATAATGACTTCAGATCATATCCACTGGAGCAGTCGTTCGCACTGATTGGTCTGCTGCAAACTGTTCTGTGGCCTGATTGGCTAACATCACAGTCAGCTATGTGAAATGTGATCATATTGACAGTGAAGCGGTTGCATTAATTATGAATGAATGAAGCATCAATGTTGATACATCAACATTGCATTTCAGCTAGCAGCACCCTATGATGATGTAGATTCACCATGGTGATAGCAGTGATTTTTGCAGGATGATCTGAGTGATCCATGTTGATCCAGAAATAACAACTTATAGGCTATTTCTCTAAGTAAAAATAACTACTACTGACATTCTTTCAATAGCAAAACTACACAAAGTCCACAACAACACAAGTTACATAACAATCAAAAACACAGATAACACAACACATAAACAACCAACTGAAACCTGAACTGGCTTCTGCCAACAGTTGGAGCTGGAGCATCAACGACTAGAACCATAGAACGCCACGGAAGAGAACAGCATGTGTTTGAATGCATAATGATGAAACGATGACAAGTTCACAAACACAACACAGCTGTGTGGATGGAAGCGTTGTGTCATTCCTCTTAGGTCAGCTTGCTGTCTGTCTGCACACTGCACAATCTCTCACTTCCAAATTAAAACACTATTTGACAGGTGTGGAAATTAAATTAAATTAAAGTTAACAAAATCACTAAAATAAAAACAAGAAAAAAAGCTCCAGGAATTAACACGGACAAATGATATTAAACACATGTCAACAATAAATCAACATGATTTGGGGACAAATAAACTAACACTGGATGTTAGTGTTTCCTGAAACACTTTGACAACACAGCAGGAGTAAATGCATTTGTTGGAGAGGCTTTAGGAAACAATAAAACACAGCATTTACAAATGCCCTTCCCCAAACCACCTCTGACTCCACCCCTTGGTGTTTGTCAATCTAAAGGGACTGTTATTGAAGCAATATGGTCATAGCAATGTGCTTTAGGGAGCTTTGGCCATAATGCTTTCACATCTGGTTCCTCTGAATCTGCCGACATTAAAAGGTTATGAGGGCTTGTTAAGGGTTGTTATCGGACCAGACGGTAGACTAGCTCACTGTTGTTATGGGTGTGGCCAGAAAGAGTTACGAGAAAGGCGGGGCGTGTCTTACCGTTGTCATCGCAAGAGTCAGACTGGAAGGAGCTCAGTGATTGGACCTCAGAGTTGCTGCCCTTATTACTCCCTGAGAAACAGGTCATCTCTTCGCCCATATCTACCATTTTACCTGCAGGGAGAGGTCAGAGGTTAGAGGTCAGGGCATCAGAAGTTAGGAGGGCAGAGGAAGTTGGGAGCAGGCCAGGGAGAGTTGCCCCTTTGCAAGGATAGTCACAGAAGAACACAGGCTCGTTAGTACCAGGGCTGTCTTTGTTGAGGCACACATCACACACACCTCGGCTCCAGTGACAACAATGATGGCATGGAGTGCTAGAAGTACCCCCCCCCACACACACATGCACACACACAATCTTATGATTTGGGAATCAAAGCCAGCTCATAATTAGGATGGTCTTGATAAACTGAACGTGATGCAGTCTGACTATAGTTTAGTGAAATATGAATATGAATGAATATGGAAATGGTACAACAATGCCCTCCCCCTCAAGGGTTCCTGGAAAAGAGAATCACTTAGAGGGATACACATTCACAAACGAACATTTGAAAATTTGTATGGTTGCACACACACAAGACAAAAACAAACACGTATGAACAAAGACTATACCAAACACAAACAGGTTGAAACGCATCATACTATGCCCCCCCCACGAACACACACAGACCCTCGTCGCTGTCCCACGGGCTCTTGCGGATGGAATCACAGTCGGAACGGCAGGGCGAGACAGGTGGTAGATTGGGTGCCACGCTGCACACCACCACCCCCCTCCGCATCGTGCCTCCCAGAACCCTGGGTGACTCTGGGTGGAAGGTGCTCATCTCATTGTGTTCCACGCCTCTCCCATCCGCCATCTTCTCCAGCGTGGACCGTGGGTCGCCTTGGAAACAGGGTGTGTACGCCATGGGCCTCACAGGCACCTGGGGCGGGCCGATCATTCCGGCTCCTCCCCCTATCACCGTGGCGCACAGCCCCGCTTCGGCGTACAGGTTCAAGGGGTCTCCCGGCGTGCAGCGCAGGGTCTTGAACTGAACCCCGTTGGCCTTGTTTAACAGAGCTGCTGTTGCTGGATCTTGGACCAGCGTCAAGTTGTTACGGGAGTAGTTCTTCTGGAACACCTGGAGACAAAATATAGTTTTTATTGTATTTCTTGTAAAACAATATATAGTATTACATATGTAGGATTTTAATTTGAGCCAGTTTGCTGCAGCATGAAAATAACCCTACAGCAACTGAAATGTGAATTAATATGTGGATTACAATTTATGGAATTTTTTTGGGGGGTTGATAAAACATTTCATGAGAGAATATCAAGCCTGAAATTTCAAAGTGGAAATTACATTTTTTAGAAGCCTTTTAAACCTCAGATACAAAACAAGTTAAAAATGAATTAAGAAATAAAAACACACAAGAATAAATCAAACAACACAACACAGATACCTTCTTGCGGAAGGCGATGAAGAGGATGATGAGGGTGACGATGACGAAGAGGACAACAGCGATGCCGATCAGTTCTTCTTTCCCCAGCACGGCGTGTCCAGCCTGCATGTCTGGGACCACCACGGGCCGCAGGCCGCAGCGCTGGCCCACAAAGCCCGCCGTGCAGTTACAGTAGAACGAGCCGTGCGTGTTGACGCACACACCACCATTCTCGCATTCTGCCTCGCCGCCCGTGGCTCTGCCCCGCACACACTCGTTTACATCCTCCTCGCACCTGGAGAGGGTGAATGGAGGAGCGTGGGCAGAGGGGTTGTTAAAACTCAGTTTGGTAATTAGTTTGGAGAGTTTGACTTACAGATGCCTCTAGAGAAAATACAGTCCAAAAATGATCCTTGAAGTAGGTTATTATCAATACATCAGAATTTTTAATAAACTGTTACATACAGATAGTTTGTGGGTCATTTAATACTTGACTGACTAAAATTGAGGAAGACTCTCCTTTCATTTGGAGGTGGGAGGAAAGTGATGTAGAGAGGGAGATAGAGGACAGCTCAGGGACTCCTAGTCTCATATGCTCCCTATTAAATAACAACCACACTGAGATTGACTTTCCTGATCTTCCTCATCTGAAATTAAAATGGCTTTGATGATGGAACACAAGCTTCTGGCGTGTGTGTTTGTTGGTTTGTTTGTGCGTGTGTGTGTTGGTTTGTTTGTGTGTGTGTGTGTGTGTGTTGGTTTGTTTGTTTGTTTGTGTGTGTGTGTGTGTGTGTGTGTTTCAGCGAGTAAGAAAAGTGTATACATGAGTGA
Source organism: Oncorhynchus keta (assembly GCF_023373465.1). NCBI lineage: Eukaryota > Metazoa > Chordata > Actinopteri > Salmoniformes > Salmonidae > Oncorhynchus > Oncorhynchus keta. The sequence continues at coordinate 34,412,935 of NC_068438.1, read as the reverse complement.
GCTTGTGGCTTTGTATCTTAGCCTTGATTTCTAATGTAACAGTGGAACACCCCTAAACCCCCTGGAGAGAAGGAGACAAGCAGAATGAAATGTCATCTTCTTTACTCTTTCAACTCTTTGAGTGAATCTTAAACATGCTTAAACGGCTCTTCTGCTCATCAGCCTAGCATTGTCGAGAAAAGCTGGTTTATACTGCCACCTAGTGGGAAGGATGAGGCATTGCGTTCACAGAGGGCTTTATACATACTTTATATGACATACTTTATATTATACCTACTACTTGGGCTCGTACGCAGCTGAACCAGCTAAAACAAACAGCTAATTTAAAAGGTGGGTGATTATGTGAGTGTGTGAGTGAGTGAGTGAGTGAGTGAGTGAGTGAGTGAGTGAGTGAGTGAGTGAGTGAGTGAGTGATTTAAAGGGTGTTGTTGTGTCTGTCATATTCAACTCCATGGGCATGTGTTCAGGACAGGAATGTGTTGTATACTGTATGTTTACAGTGTGATCATTAGTGCGATAGTAACTCACGTGGTTCCCTGGAACCCTCTCCTGCAGCTGCAGAGGAAAGCATTGCCGATTGCTTTGCACACACCACTGTTGAGGCAGGGGTTAGGAACGCAAGCTGTGATCTCTGTCTCACAGCGCCCTCCAGTGTACTGGGGTCTGCAACTACAGGCAAACGCTAATACACAGAGAGAAGAGGCAAAGGAACAGGAAAGGACAGGAATAAAAAGGGAGAAAGAGAAAGAGAAGAGAGAGAGAGAGAGAGAGAGAGAGAGAGAGAGAGAGAGAGAGAGAGAGAGAGAGATAGAGAGAAGGACAGAGAGAGAGAAGGACAGAGAGAGAGAGAGAGAGAGAGAATGGAACATTAGCAGAGAGAGAAAAGAGACAGAGAGTAAAAAGAATAAAGGAAGGAGAGTAAATGCTTTTACATTTGAGTCATTAAGCAGATGCTCTTACCGGGGGAGACTTACAGTTAGTGCATTAATCTTAAGATAGCTAGGTGGGACAACCACATATCACATTAAGTACATTTAGCCTCAATTATGGGGGTGTAAAATGAAGTATTCTGCATACAAGTGTAGTAGTGCTATAATTCAACAAAGCAGTCAGACCATCATTGCAGATTCAGAACACACACACACACACACACACACACACACACACACACACACACACATCAACACACACACACACACACACACACACACACACACACACACACACACACACACACACACACACACACACACACACACACATTTACACTCCAACACACACACACACACACACATTTACACTCCAACACACACACACACACACACACACACACACACACACACACACACACACACACACACACACACACACACACACACACACACACACACACACACACACACACACACACACACACACCATCACACTCCATCACACTCCATCACACTCACAATCCATCACACACACAGGAATGTGTTCAGTGCTGTAGAGACTAGTGTGTGCATTGTTTGAGCTTTGGCGGCGGTGCCAGGGATAGTTGGCATGGGGTTGACGAGAGCTTGCCAGCCTAAACATCAACACACACACACCTCTGGGATATCACATGGGTACACACACACACCTAGAGGCACATGCAGCTGGGAAATCGTACTGACACACACACACAATCACAAACACACACACCTCTAGGAAAACACAGGGAAATGTCACTGTGTTTATCAACACAGTACAGACAGACACACACGCACACACAGTGGGATACCGGAATACATACACACACACACTCCGCTAACCTTTACACAAAGGTCGGGTGTGCCAAAAACAGGGAACCATGACAAGCCCCAGAATGCCGTGCTCTTTTCAGAGTGCTCCGCAATGCGAGTGGGGAGACCGGGAAAGACCAACACAGGGGAGTGTTAAGTCACTCTCTCTGTGTTGAGTCTTGGCCTCGATGTGTTAAGTCAGCACATTAAGTCAAGGGGTCACCCTGCTGAGTCCAGGCAGGGAATTTCTATAGAGATGACATTTAACCAGGCTTCCCTATTGACTCCAGTAAAATGCCAACGTCTTGAGCCCTCACGGTAGTCTGATTTTAAAATGATACGATTTGTTCATGTAGGTCTTTTGAGTTCAGGCAAAAGGAGAAGAGACAGACAAAAAAACGAAGAGCAACTCGAGAGATATGATGATACAAAGAGAGTAAGATAAGGACAGAGAGAAGGTAACACGATCAGGCAGACAAAAAAAGAGAGAGACAGAGAGAGAGAAAGAGAAAGAAAACAGAAGTGATGAAGGAGTCTACTATGAGGATTTTTCAGTCCCACCTTTGGAAAAAAACAGTGGGTCAAGTTCAGTTTAATTTGGAGTTCATTATGGATTAATAATAGATTAACGTTGATTAACGGGAGATCCAGATCCCTGGAGAGGTTATAGTGTGCCAGCTGGCTCAGTGGCACAGGCTGGCACAAACTGGCTCAGGAGTACAGGCTGGCTCAGGCGCACAGGCTGGCTCAGGGCACAGGCTGGCTCAGGGGCTCAGGCTGGCTCAGGGGCTCAGGCTGGCCCAGGGACACAGGCTGGCACAGATCATCATCCATCACCCTGATGACCTCCAAGTAAAACGCTAATCAATCAAACAATCAATCAGGAAATCGGTGTGTGTATTGTGGACACTAATGGGCACCAACCCAGGCTGTTTGTTTCATACACACAACAGAGGAGGCTAGTGGGATGAGCAATAGGAGGACAGGCTCATTTTAATGGCTGGATTGTAATAAATAAAAGGGTATCAAACACATCAAACATATAGAAAACCACATATGACTCTGTTCCATTAATTCCCTTTCAGCCATTACAATGAGCCTGTCCTCCCATAGCTCCTCCCACCAGCCTCCCACCACCACACACACACACACACACACACACAGACACACACACACACACAAGCTCTTGTGACCGCATCTATTTCCTCTTGCAGTTCCCCAGACTCACCACCGGAGGGCAGGCTGGTGCAGGTGGCGCCGTGGAGGCAGGGCTGTTTCAGGCAGGAGTCGGGGTAGAGAACACAGCCCAGCTTCAGCTCTGTCAGGCCCACCACCTCAGCATAGCGACTCCTCTTGTTCTGCAGTGGCAGCTCGTTGTTGTTGAGCATCACAGAGTCCAGGCAGCCCTGGAAACCATCCGTCACCCGAGGACCCTTCTTGTCTGTCAGGCTGCGAGAGTTAGGAGGCTGGACCTGGGCGAGGGGAGAGACATGAGTGACATCAGATGTATGTATACATACAAACAACCAAACAAATATTGTACTCTATATAAATAGGTATAGCACACAAAACTATAATATCAAACCAGAATACCAAGCTTTTTCATGTTGTTTTCTGAGTATGGAGCAAGTCATGTTCAGACAACAATTTGAAAGACAAAGAATACAGTACATTCATTTATACACACACAGGCTGTATTCCTCAGAGCTTCCTATCCAGAGCTTCCTATCCAGAGCTTCCTATCCCCCCCCTCAACTCTGAAAAAAATCTGTCTTTTAAAATCTTGTTTTACTATCCTTGTGGGGACCAAACAATTAATTTGCATTCAAAATCCTATTTTCTCAAATCCCTAACCCCAAACCCTAACCTAACTCCTAACTCTACTTCTAACCCTAACCCTAATTGTAACCTTAAATCTAACCCCTGAACCTAAAATAGCCTTTGTCCTTGTGGGGACTGGCGAAATGACCCCCATTTTCCTTGTTTTACTATCCTTGTGATTATTTCTGGTCCCCACAAGGATAATAAAACCAAAAACACACACACCCCTTCCCCTCCACAGAAAGCCCACCTGTGCTCCAAAGTAGATAGACCCATCTGCCCCTAGTGGTTGGAAGCTTGGTGGTCCTCTCCTCCTCTCCACATAGCTGTCGTCCAGAGACAGACTGGTGAAGTTACGGTTGAGCTCCAGAGTCACCGTGTGCCAGTTCCCATCGTTGATGGGCCTCCCAGAAATACCCAGCATACCAGGGCTGTTCCCGCAGTCCAGCTGGAACCACAGTTTACCCTCCTCTAGCTGTCAATCACAACAAGATAGGCAGGATTTAGACGCAGATGAATGGCTTAGCGTCAGGTAATAACAAGGGTGGATCGTGCTGTGGGTATCCAGACTATCCATGTGTGTACCTAGAATATAACACAGTAGGCTGATCACATCTGTATGTTATGTTCAGTATAGTACAGGGATTAGCATGTATTGGTGTGTACCTTAAACAGGGGTCAGCAAGTGTACGTGTGTGTGTGTACCTGTGTGTGTGTGCGTGTCGGTACCTTCAGTATGGTGCAGGGTCAGAGTGTGTGTGGGTACCTTCAGTATAGTGCAGGGGTCAGTGTGTGTGGGTACCTTCAGTATAGTGCAGGGGTCATGTGTGTGTGGGTACCTTCAGTATAGTGCAGGGGTCAGAGTGTGTGTGGGTACCTTCAGTATGGTGCAGGGGTCAGAGTGTGTGTGGGTACCTTCAGTATAGTGCAGGGGTCAGAGTGTGTGTGGGTACCTTCAGTATGGTGCAGGGGTCAGAGTGTGTGTGGGTACCTTCAGTATAATGCAGGGGTCAGAGTGTGTGTGTGGGTACCTTCAGTATGGTACAGGGGTCAGAGTGTGTGTGGGTACCTTCAGTATAGTGCAGGGGTCAGAGTGTGTGTGGGTACCTTCAGTATAGTGCAGGGGTCAGTGTGTGTGTGGGTACCTTCAGTATAGTGCAGGGGTCAGAGTGTGTGTGGGTACCTTCAGTATGGTGGAGGGTCAGAGTGTGTGTGGGTACCTTCAGTATGGTGCAGGGGTCAGAGTGTGTGTTGGTACATTCAGTATAGTGCATTCCTGTGTGGGTACCTTCAGTATAGTGCAGGGGTCAGTGTGTGTGTGGCTACCTTCAGTATAGTGCAGGGGTCAGTGTGTGTGTGGGTACCTTCAAGTATAGTGCAGGGGTCAGTGTGTGTGGGTAAAACCTTCAGTACCAGTGCAGGGGTCAGAGTGTGTGTGGGTACCTTCAGTATAGTGCAGGGGTCAGAGTGTGTGTGGGTACCTTCAGTATAGTGCAGGGTCAGTGTGTGTGTGGGTACCTTCAGTATAGTGCAGGGGTCAGAGTGTGTGTGGGTACCTTCAGTATGGGGTCATGTGTGTGGGGTACCTTCAGTATAGCAGGGGTCAGAGTGTGTGTGGGTACCTTCAGTATGGTGCAGGGTCAGTGTGTGGGCTACCTTCAGTGCAGGGGTCAGAGTGTGTGTGGGTACCTTCAGTATGGTGCAGGGGTCAGAGTGTGTGTGGGTACCTTCAGTATAGTGCAGGGGTCAGTGTGTGTGTGGGTACCTTCAGTATAGTACAGGGGTCAGAGTGTGTGTGGGTACCCAGTAAGTGCAGGGGTCAGAGTGTGTGTGGGTACCTTATCCAGTATAGTGCAGGGGTCAGTGTAACCATGTGGGTACCTTCTAGTACCCTAGTGCAGGGTCAGAGTGTGTGGGTACCATTCAGTATAAGTGGAGGGTCAGAGTGTGTGTGGGTACCTTCAGTACCCTAGTGCAGGGGTCAGAGTGTGTGTTGGTACCAGTATAGTGCAGTACCTTCAGTATAGTGCAGGGGTCAGTGTGTGTGTGGTACCTTCAGTATAGTGCAGGGGTCAGTGTGTGTGTGGGTACCTTCAGTATAGTGCAGGGGTCAGAGTGTGTGTGGGTACCTTCAGTATAGTGCAGGGGTCAGAGTGTGTGTGGGTACCTTCAGTATAGTGCAGGGGTCAGAGTGTGTGTGGGTACCCAGTATTGCAGGGGTCAGTGTGTGTGTGGGTACCTTCAGTATAGTGCAGGGCTAACTCCTGGGGTCCAGTGTGTGTGTGGGTAACCTTCAGTATAGTGCAGGGGTCCGTGTGTGTGTGGGTACCTTCAGTATAGTGCAGGGGTCAGAGTGTGTGTGGGTACCTTCAGTATAGTGCAGGGGTCAGAGTGTGTGTTGGTACCTTCCAGTATAGTGCAGGGGTCAGTGTGTGTGTGGGTACCTTCAGTATAAGTGCAGGGGTCAGTGTGTGTGTGGGTAACCTTCAGTATAGTGCAGGGGTCAGAGTGTGTGTGGGTACCTTCAGTATGGTGCAGGGGTCAGAGTGTGTGTTGGTACCTTCAGTATAGTGCAGGGGTCAGAGTGTGTGTGGGTACCTAACTCAGTAAGTGCAGGGGTCAACCTAAGGGGTCAGTGTGTGTGTGGGTACCTTCAGTATAGTGCAGGGGTCAGTGTGTGTGGGTACCTTCAGTATAGTGGGGTCCGTGTGTGTGTGGGTACCTTCAGTATAGTGCAGGGGTCAGTGTGTGTGTGGGTACCTTCAGTATAGTGCAGGGGTCAGAGTGTGTGTGGGTACCTTCAGTATGGTGCAGGGGTCAGAGTGTGTGTGGGTACCTTCAGTATGGTGCAGGGGTCAGAGTGTGTGTTAACATTCAGTATAGTGCAGGGGTCAAGTGTGTGTGGGTACCTTCAGTATAGCAGGGGTCCGTGTGTGTGTGGGTACCTTCAGTATAGTGCAGGGGTCAGTGTGTGTGTGGGTACCTTCAGTATAGTGCAGGGGTCAGTGTGTGTGTGGGTACCTTCAGTATAGTGCAGGGGTCGTGTGTGTGTGGGTACCTTCAGTATAGTGCAGGGGTCAGTGTGTGTGTGGGTACCTTCAGTATAGTGCAGGGGTCAGTACCTTCTAAGTGCAGGGGTCAGAGTGTGTGTGGGTACCTTCAGGGGTATGGGTACCTTCAGTATAGTGCAGGGGTCAGAGTGTGTGTGGGTACCTTCAGTATAGTGCAGGGGTCAGAGTGTGTGTGGGTACCCCAGTATGGTTCAGTGTGTGTGGGTACCTTCAGTATGGTGCAGGGGTCAAGTGTGTGTGGGTACCTTCAGTATGGTGCAGGGGTCAGTGTGTGTGGGTACCTTCAGTATGGTGCAGGGGTCAGAGTGTGTGTGGGTACCTTCAGTATAGTGCAGGGGTCAGTGTGTGTGGGTACCTTCAGTATAGTGCAGGGTCAGTGTGTGTGGGTACCTTCAGTATGGTACAGGGGTCAGAGTGTGTGTGGGTACCTTCAGTATAGTGCAGGGGTCAGAGTGTGTGTGGGTACCTTCAGTATAGTGCAGGGGTCAGTGTGTGTGTGGGTACCTTCAGTACAGTGCAGGGTCAGTGTGTGTGGGTACCTTCAGTATGGTGGAGGGTCAGAGTGTGTGTGGGTACCTTCAGTATAGTGCAGGGGTCAGAGTGTGTGTTGGTACATTCAGTATAGTGCAGTACCTGTGGGTACCTTCAGTATAGTGCAGGGGTCAGGCTACCCTCCTCCAGGTCAGGGGGTCAGTGTGTGTGTGGTACCTTCAGTATAGTGCAGGGGTCAGAGTGTGTGTGTGGTAACCTTCAGTATAGTGCAGGGGTCAGAGGTGTGTGTGGGTACCTTCAGTATAGTGCAGGGGTCAGAGTTTGTGTGGGTACCTTCAGTATAGTGCAGGGGTCAGTGTGTGTGTGGGTACCTTCAGTATAGTGCAGGGGTCAGAGTGTGTGTGGGTACCTTCAGTATAGTGCAGGGGTCAGTGTGTGTGTGGGTACCTTCAGTATGGTGCAGGGGTCAGAGTGTGTGTGGGTACCTTCAGTATAGTGCAGGGGTCAGAGTGTGTGTGGGTACCTTCAGTATGGTGCAGGGGTCAGAGTGTGTGTGGGTACCTTCAGTATAGTGCAGGGGTCAGAGTGTGTGTGGGTACCTTCAGTATAGTGCAGGGGTCAGAGTGTGTGTGGGTACCTTCAGTATAGTGCAGGGGTCAGTGTGTGTGTGGGTACCTTCAGTATAGTGCAGGGGTCAGTGTGTGTGTGGGTACCTTCAGTATAGTGCAGGGGTCAGAGTGTGTGTGGGTACCTTCAGTATGGTGGAGGGTCAGAGTGTGTGTGGGTACCTTCAGTATGGTGCAGGGGTCAGAGTGTGTGTTGGTACATTCAGTATAGTGCAGGGGTCCGTGTGTGTGTGGGTACCTTCAGTATAGTGCAGGGGTCAGTGTGTGTGTGGCTACCTTCAGTATAGTGCAGGGGTCAGTGTGTGTGTGGGTACCTTCAGTATAGTGCAGGGGTCAGAGTGTGTGTGGGTACCTTCAGTATAGTGCAGGGGTCAGAGTGTGTGTGGGTACCTTCAGTATAGTGCAGGGGTCAGTGTGTGTGTGGGTACCTTCAGTATAGTGCAGGGGTCAGTGTGTGTGTGGGTACCTTCAGTATAGTGCAGGGGTCAGAGTGTGTGTGGGTACCTTCAGTATAGTGCAGGGGTCAGAGTGTGTGTGTGTGTACCTTCAGTACAGTGCAGGGGTGTGTGTGTGTGTGTACCTTCAGTATAGTGCAGGGGTCAGTGTGTGTGTGTGTGTACCTTCAGTATAGTGCAGGGGTCAGTGTGTGTGTGTGTACATTCAGTATAGTGCAGGGGTCAGTGTGTGTGTGTACCTTCAGTACAGTGCAGGGGTCAGTGTGTGTGTGTGTACCTTCAGTATAGTGCAGGGGTCAGTGTGTGTGTGTACCTTCAGTACAGTGCAGGGGTCAGTGTGTGTGTTGGTACATTCAGTATAGTGCAGGGGTCAGTGTGTGTGTGGGTACCTTCAGTATAGTGCAGGGGTCAGTGTGTGTGTGGGTACCTTCAGTATAGTGCAGGGGTCAGTGTGTGTGTGGGTACCTTCAGTATAGTGCAGGGGTCAGTGTGTGTGTGGGTACCTTCAGTATAGTGCAGGGGTCCGTGTGTGTGTGGGTACCTTCAGTATAGTGCAGGGGTCAGTGTGTGTGTGGGTACCTTCAGTATAGTGCAGGGGTCAGAGTGTGTGTGGGTACCTTCAGTATGGTGCAGGGGTCAGAGTGTGTGTGGGTACCTTCAGTATAGTGCAGGGGTCAGAGTGTGTGTGGGTACCTTCAGTATAGTGCAGGGGTCAGAGTGTGTGTGGGTACCTTCAGTATAGTGCAGGGGTCAGTGTGTGTGTGGGTACCTTCAGTATGGTGCAGGGGTCAGAGTGTGTGTGGGTACCTTCAGCATGGTGCAGGGGTCAGTACCTTCAGTACAGTGCAGGGGTCAGAGTGTGTGTGGGTACCTTCAGTACAGTGCAGGGGTCAGAGTGTGTGTGGGTACCTTCAGTACAGTGCAGGGGTCATGTGTGTGTGTGTACCTTCAGTATAGTGCAGGGGTCAGTGTGTGTGTGTGTGTACCTTCAGTACAGTGCAGGGGTCAGTGTGTGTGTGTACCTTCAGTATAGTGCAGGGGTCAGAGTGTGTGTGGGTACCTTCAGTATAGTGCAGGGGTCAGAGTGTGTGTGGGTACCTTCAGTATAGTGCAGGGGTCAGTGTGTGTGTGTGTGGTACCTTCAGTATAGTGCAGGGGTCAGAGTGTGTGTGGGTACCTTCAGTATAGTGCAGGGGTCAGAGTGTGTGTGGGTACCTTCAGTATAGTGCAGGGGTCAGTGTGTGTGTGGGTACCTTCAGTATAGTGCAGGGGTCAGAGTGTGTGTGGGTACCTTCAGTATAGTGCAGGGGTCAGAGTGTGTGTGGGTACCTTCAGTATAGTGCAGGGGTCAGTGTGTGTGTGGGTACCTTCAGTATAGTGCAGGGGTCAGAGTGTGTGTGGGTACCTTCAGTATAATGCAGGGGTCAGAGTGTGTGTGGGTACCTTCAGTATAGTGCAGGGGTCAG